>NW_010341100.1:12866-18571 GCF_000700745.2 Antrostomus carolinensis
AGTGCAAAGCCAAATCAGTTCCATCCGCTGGCAAAAGACTAGGTTTTGATGGGTGCATTCTGTAAACGTGGTGAGTTGAACACGCTCGCGAGTCAGAGGAGAGCTACCGCTGGTGTGAGCAAAGGGCCAGAACTGTGTCTGGGAACGGGAGGGGAATGTGGGAAGGTGCAGAAAAGGACCTGGGTGTGATGGTTGACAGCCAGCTGAATATGAGCCAGCAGTGTGCCCAGGTGGCCAAGAAGGCCAATGGCATCCTGGCTTGAATCAGAAACAGTGTGGCCAGCAGGACCAGGGAAGTCATCCTTTCCCTGTACTCAGCATTGGTGAGGCTGCACCTTGAACACTGTGTCCAGTTTTGGGCCCCTCATTACAAGGAGGACATTGAGGCACTGGAATGTGTCCAAAAAAGGGCAACAAAGCTTGTGAAGGGGCTGGAGAACAAGCCTTGTGAGGAGCAACTGAGGGAACTGGGTTTGTTTAGTCTGGAGAAGAGGAGGCTCAGGGGGACCTTATCACTGTCTACAACTACATGAAGGAGGATGTATGGAGGCAGGTGTGTGTCTTTTCTCCCAGGTAACTAGTGACAGAACAAGAGGCAATGGCCTTAAGTTGCACCAGGGGAGAGGTACAGATTGGATGTCAGGAAAAATTTCTTCCCTGAAAGGGTTCTCAGGCACTGGAATGGGCTGCTGAGGGAGGTGGTTGAGTCACCATCCCTGGAGGTGTTTAAAAGACAGCTAGATGGGGTGCTTGAAGTAGTGGTTTAGTAGTGGACAGGTTCGGTTGGACTTGATGATCTCAGAGATGTTTTCCAACCAGGAGATTCTATGATTCTAAGGGAGCACCCTTCTTGTTGGCAATGAGCTGCTACATCAGTGCTGCCATGTTGCAGAATACCCTCTTTGCAGCTGCAAGACACATTGCTGCGCTCACTGGTGGTGGCACCTAAGGCACAAGTGAGTCCAAAAGCCGGCATCCACTGAACCCCATGTAGGGAAGAACAACTATGGAAAATGGAGGGAGGTGTTTGAACACGTCAGCTGCCACTTTTCAACAGAAGTCCAGGCTGTCTGTCACCCCAGGTCTGTGCCTGTTTAGCCTCTGGAAGACCACTGCTTTCCCACTCTGTCAGGCTTTGTTAGTGGAAGTGAGTGGAGATGTGAGTTCCTACCTGTGGCTGCTGCTTTGCAGCATCAGCAAGGAATCCCCCTGCACACTAAAGATCCTGAGTGACTTGTCCAAGATGTATTTTTCGTGATGATGACTACCATAAGGACAAAATCCTACAGCTGTTTTCCCCTGCTGTGCAGAATAACCCGTCTTGCTCAAGGTTAGGAGCAATCAGCTCATCTTGGCCAAACACAGTATGAGTTCTGGGACCCTGGTGCTGTCATGCTGTGAATCAGCAGGCCTGCACAGCAAGAAAGCACTTCTTCAGAAAGCATCCTGTCTTTTCAAAACATTTTCATTTCAAAAAAATTGTGATGTTATTTAAATGCTTAATTTTACAAAATTTTCTAAAGTACATTTTTGAATTTAAAAATAAGGAAATGGTATTCAAACGCTGATAGGAAAAGCTGGGTTACCCAAAGCCAGACTGTGATAAACAGAAAAGCTGGAGTATTTGGGTAATGATTTAATGAAAAGTATTCTATAGACAATATGGGAAAATGATCAAAACTTGTGAATTGGGAAAGAGAGTAGTGAGGCTCCTTCAAAAAGTAACAGCACTGAAAGTTCGAGATTTTCCTACACAGGCATTTCTGTGTTTTGATCAACCTAAATCCTGTACTGTGAACGACATGGCTCACGGTCTCCTGCTGCCACATCCCACTGTTCATCATCTTGTATGAGTCATATTTCTGTTATCACAGAACTGCTTCAATGCAACTCTGCTTTCCCAGGACTGTCAAGTGCAAATACACTGTTTCCCCCAGCAGGTGCTTCCTGCTATCCCTGGATATTGGGTACTGCCAAGTAAGGGGTGTACTTAAAGTGGTAGAAAACATACTGTATGTACCATGTTCTTTGGTGTCACACCAACCTCCCTTCATTCAACGCTGAATCATCTCCTCTTGTGGAAAAGGTTAGGCCATATATTACATCATGTGCTGCCTGCTTTTTAGTAAGCCATGGAAACATGTTTGCTTTTCCTTGTGTTGCATCTACTAGCACTCAAATTGGCATAATTTCACCCAGTTGTTGAGTTGCAGTGCCATGTTGGACAAAAGCCTCTGTGAAGCAATTGTCACTGATCTATATTTGGCAAGCGGTCAGAGGGCAACTTCTCAAATCACCTGCTGAGGTTGGAAAGTATTTTATAGTAGTGAAAAGCCTTCTGTAGTGCATTTGAGAATCTTTAACAGCTTTTCATTTGCTTATTCAAATAACATCAAATCCAACACCGTGACACACATAGCAATTATTATCATCTCTGTAGGGAGTCTCAGAAATGAAGACAAATATATTTCCCAGGACCTGCTGGAAGATTGCAACACTTTCAGAAAATTTTGTCTGGATTACAGGTTTACTAGAATTACCTTGCTGGGAACTCATGCTGTATGACTCCCTCATCCACTCAAAACCCGGAACTATCCTCAGTTCCTTCACCCTCAAAGCCCGGAACTGTCCTCCGTTCCTTCACCCTTTACACATTAAAAACAAATAACATGGTTCTTGTATATCCACAAAACTAGGACATGATAAAGAGCTTTGGCTATTCCCAATGCCAGAGCCCAAATCAGATGATCAGAAAACATTTATTAAGAAAAAGCTACAAAATAGCATTTACTGTTATTCCTGCTTTCACTTTCCTTTGTCCTTCAACTCTGCACAGCAGAGTCTGTTACTAAGTTGGAAACTGTGAGACATGTTGTCATTGTATGTCTGTATGACATATGCTAGAAGCTAGAGCAGGAAATGTCACTGAATTACAGAAAAAAGGGCTGGAAAAAAAGGCTTGAGAGTCCATCCCTACTCTTGGGCTAGATTATCCAGGCTGAAACTACTCCTGAGAAACAGCTGCTCAACAGTTTTTAAAAGCCTGCGATGACGCAAGCACTGCAAGCTCCCCAGTCAGTCTCATCTAGCACTGCCCATACGACTAGCAAGTGTGTTCTAATGTCTTAACACAAGTGGTGGAGAACAGAGAATTCCTTTCCTCTGTAGGGCCACCTTTCAGTCTTGAAGATTACATTATCCTCAATCTTTTCTAAAATGAACAAGTGTACTTCTTTCAGTCATTCCTTGAAGATCGTTTTGTATCTCCAGCCTTATTCTCCTATTTCCTCTCTACAGCCTGAAGTGTATCACACACAGGTGACATGGTGCTCCAGCGAAGGCTTTGCTCCTGGCAAACACAACAGAAGATAGAAGAGAAATGATTTGCCATTGTAAGTAGCAGTGGAAACAGTGAAAACAAGAATCAGTGCACAAAAAGCAGAGCGCTCTGGCAGAATTGCTTGAGGGTGGCCCTATTTTGTTTAAAAAAGAGACACAAAAATAAGCGTGTGAGGAAACTCAGGAGCAGTACAGTTAGAGTCTGGGAACTAATTAATTAAACCTTAGCCCTACACAGCCCAACAGGAAAGAACTGGCTTTTGGACAAAACTATTGTAAGACTGTGTAAGCAGGAGCACACCAGTATCACATGCATCGCTCAGAGACATGTGAAAAGATGCTGAGCACCAAAGTCAACTGCTGATATGGCACTGATGTCAGGCTCAAGGCAAACTGCCAAAATTAGTCTATTGGCTGTTGATAAAAGCATTCCTTATCTCGTAGTATGAAGTGAATTGAAAATACAAGAAAAGAGGTTATCCAAAAGTCACTAAAAGTAACAAAAGTTTGTCTTTATTCAGAAGTACGTGGTTGAGTACTAACAGGTACTTAAGAAATGTGGTCAGGTGCAAGCTGTAATGTGTGAGCAGGAACTGGTTTGCATCAGAGATAATAAAAACCGGTTGCCTGCGGAAGGAGCTGGCCAAACTCCAGGGACAACTTAAGGTCAAACTGGAACTAAAATCCTTCTTAAAAAGAGACAGAAATTTGGGAAGTCTGAAAACAGAAGTGGCTGTCCTGAAAAATAGCTCAGCATTAGAATCAGTCCAAATGACCTCTGCACAGAAAGAAAGAAAGGAGCTGTTCAAAATTTACCTCAAATAAGATCCCTCTTGCTGTAGACATAAAACCTGGAAAGTACTAGACAGTTACTAGGAGTTTCAAGAGGAGGTTTGAACATGAGTACCAATTCTAAGGTGTAAGTTTTTACCTCTCTTCCAAGAGGCCCATCTGCAAGGACAACTTTGCAATGCTGACTGGGAGTATGAGTTCTGTGGGCTGCCCATGCTGTAACAACTGAAATGTAAATTTTATGGGAGGTCTGCCATGGACTTGGATGGCTGTAGAGAACTATTGTCACTGTATGAAACATTTAGAGCACCCTGGGACCCAAATTTCAAATTCTTTATGTTTTATTGACAGATTAACGTAGGGCCACAGCTAGCTTCTTAATGGGAGCTGCATGTGTATTATCCCCTTCCTCTACCGGCCAGTAAGCTTAAATAAAGTTTCTCAGCTGCCACTCTTGCCCTGAGATTAGTGAAGGGAGCAACACTGCAGGGTGTTTTCACCTTTCAGGGTTAAGGCATGCCATCCACTTGTGAGGCAGCTGAGTGACAGTGGCAGCAGGGCTGCACCATGAGGGTAGATCCTTCAAGCCCACGGGGGTAGGTCCTACAAGCAAGTCTGGCAGCATTTCAGTCAGAAAGGGAAAGCGCCGAGTTGCCAGAACAGGCTGCCTTTAGAGGCAGAGAAAGAGATAATGTCAACTGTTTCACAGGGAGTCCTGGGCTCTGAACCAAGGGAAAGGACTAGTTCTGGTTCTCGTCCAGTCTTCGTGGCCTGGTCACTGCCACCTGTACAGCGGCTGAGACAGTCCTTTTGGGTAGCCCCTGTGTTCTTCCTCTGGCCAGGCAGCGTTAAGGTGGCCAAAGCTGATGTCCTCTACAGCACATTGGGATCCTTCTGGAAAGGCATTGGATCTGTATTTACAAAGCAATGTAAAACTTACATACTGAGTGCATAATTAGTAATGCAAAGAAACACAGTTAGAATTGCACAAAGCTGCTTAATAATAATAATAAATAATCACCTATGGAACTATTTTGTAAAAAATATTCAATAGGGTATTTTAAAGAGCTAAGTAGCTATTTAAACCCACCCCACTCCTTTCTGTTCCTCCACAGAGCAGATATCTATGGCTCCTGTACCAATTTAAGGAAGCTTAACCCAGACACTGCTGTCGTGTCGCCGGGCAGCACAGGCGGCCATACGGCTGTAAACCGAGGGATAAAATCAATGTCCTTGTAGTGAATGCTGAGGAGAAACCCTGAGGGGCGAGCGACCTGTTCATTAACCGAGGAACACCGAAATACCTGACATACCTGCTCCAGCCTCCTGAGGCAGGATTGCTAGTGGAACAAACCCCCCTGCCCCACAAGCCAGCGACGAAGAAAGACTTCTGACTGGAAGGACAGGGCGGTTAATTTTTTTCCCCGGTTTATTACAGGCCGGCTCAGCAGCCCCCTATCAAACCAAACCTCCCCTTGGGGATCCGCGGACCCTTTAAATCCACCCTTCCCCACACACAGCCCAGCGAACCCGCCTTTTCTTTCCCCCCACCCCGCCTACAACGGGGCAGCGAG
>NW_010341101.1:0-641 GCF_000700745.2 Antrostomus carolinensis
CGCAGCGATGCTCCCACACTCACCCAGCCCGCACTTCCCACAGATGAGGATTTCGTTCATGGGCCCTGACGTCTTTCCCAGGCAGACGTTGCACTTGGGCTCCTCACCGGGGACACCGGCTGTGGGACAGGGATGGCAGAGTTGGAGATGCACCAGGCACAGCCACCTCTCTGTGGTGTTGGGAAGGACCTCACAGCACAGCAGTGGGAAGGATGGAGTGGGACTCACCATGCTGGATGTCCTTCCAGAGGACCCAGTACTTGGAGTTGTCCTCAAACGTGCCGAGGCAGCTCTGCTTGGAGCCACTCACCTGTGGGGACAGAGCGGGAAGAACTGCCGGGTGTCAGCACCCATTCCCAGCGCCTTCCCATTTGCCCTGGTGACCGACCCTGCCTCGCCGGGCTGCGGGAGGTCCGGTGTGGTGTGTGACACCAGAGGCAGAACATCAACCCAAAACATCCCAATGACCAAAGACATGTTGCAGCCCAGGCCAACACTCCTCCAAGCTGCGAGCTGACCCAGGGAATGGTGCTGGCTACACTTTGGGTGCCCACCTCACCCTTCTGGGTGCCCACCTCACCCTTTTGATCTTTCCAAGGTAATAGAGCCCATCGGTCCAGCGGCACAGCACGTACTGCCCC
>NW_010341101.1:690-1059 GCF_000700745.2 Antrostomus carolinensis
CGCTTGCTGGACACGGCCAGCGGCTGCATAGACATCCCGGATGATGGGGTTGAGCTTGGCAGTCTCCATCAGCAGAGCCTGGAGGAGACACGTGCACTTGTCACCCTGCCCTTGCACCGTGACACAACACACCCATCAGTGGATCATGGTGTCCTGGAGGGTTCTGCCCGGGAGCACCGAGCCTGGAGCTGGTTCAGCCCCACCAGTGGGTGCTCAGGACCTTCAAAAGGATCATGGATGAGCTGGGTTGGTCCATGGGTAATTAACGTGGAATCAGAGGGAGCAGCCCCAATCTTTGCTACTCTTGAGCAAGAATTAATTAAGCCCCCAAGTGCCTCGGCTCCTGCCAAGGAGCCACCCCCCCGCGGG
>NW_010341102.1:0-4096 GCF_000700745.2 Antrostomus carolinensis
CGGTTCCCAAGGCAGGCTTGCTGCTGCCTGGGGAGCCTTGGATTTGTGTGGTCCAAGCCTTTCCCAGCTTGTCCCATTCTGTCACTGGGATAAGGGGCTCCCTCGGCTCGTTTGCACCTGCGTCGCTTTTGGCTCCTTCAGGAATGCGCTGAAGCTTGTAATCAGCTTTGTGAAGCCATTGAGTGCACGGCTGAGTGAAACTTCCAAAGCTCGCAGAAAACTGGCCCGCTGAATAGGAGTCAGCATGGGGCTTCTCTCCAAGCCCCTGGCCTGCCAAATTCCAGCAGAGCCCCTCACAATCAGTCCACACAAGCTTTACTGCTCTCCCCGCACTGAGAGAACCGAGAAAAGAAAAGCTAAAATACCAGTCACCGAGGTTAGCGGTTTGTTCCCAGATTAATGGCAAACGCCTCTCCCTGCTGCAGCTAACCGATTCCCTCGGGAGATGTGCGTGCACGTATATATATATGTGTGTGTGTGTGTGTGTGAGTGTATACGTATAGATAGATATCCGTGCATATGAATATGTGTGCATGCCTACGTGTATAACAAGAAAAGGAAGAAGGACATAAGGGAGCGTTATAATTTTTTTTTTTATTATTTTATATGGCCACAAGTGTTCAAAGGCTCTTGTGGCAGCAAACAGGTAGCGGGGCTGTTTTGCCATCCCACAAGGTCACGCTTATATAATCTCAGCATTTTCTGCAACGGTATAGTTTTAATGCTTTGGATGAAGGTGGCCCTCAACTGCTGTCTGGTTTGGCCATCTGGGGGTGATTGAGTACCAAGCAAAACTCCATGGGAGAGTAAGAGAAAAGCAATGGGCAGCTTAAAAAAAAACAAAAACAAAACAAAAACAAACAAACAAACAAAAAAAAAAACATCACCACCACCAATAAACCCACTTTATGACAAGACAATTGAGAGGGCCCAGAGCGCTTCGTTCTCTATGGTACTCTTAGGATGGGTTTGCCACCTCGGTCCCTCCGAGCTAAGGATGCTCCACTGCCACCTGGATCGTTTCCACCCGGATCGCTTCCACCCCTGGGAAAATCGCGCAGGGAAGGTCCCACTCGAGGGAATCCCCTTATTTTGAGCATCCTTAGCACTTTCGACATGTACCGCTTCACTGCTGCGTTAAAACTTTCCCAGCATCTGATTATACAGGCAGGAGTGACGCTAAGCAACTCTGGAATATGGATCACGACTTTGTCATACTTTGCATCCGGGTTCTGAAAGTCTGTATGTGGCTGAAGACTCACATTTATTAGGGGAAACAATTAGTCGAGTTACACAAATATCCTGCTTTCTAAATCAGTCCTTTCACGGTAATAAACGCTGTAAAATATCCTTAAATCTGCTAAAATTGTAAGACAAGTGCACTGTGGCATCAAATCTATGAGTATAAATCAACTGAGCAAAGCTTTATCTTCAGACCTTGGGACTTTTTGTTGTGTTTATGTCCTTTTTCTACACGCATCTAAAACAATGAAAACAACATTACCATAGCATTGATATCTTTGCAAGTTCTTCTCCTGGGCTAGTACAAGGGGGGAAATGGAGACTTCCATCATTTCCAGATATTACGTCTCCTGAAGGCTTTTGTCATGCCTCTTAGTTACGTCATGCAAACCATGTTTTTTTGACGTCCACATTGAAATACTCGTGGCAGAATGGACAAAACTAACTCCTTAGAATTGGTGGATGTTTCTTATAAGTTTAGCAGGATTTTATCTCACTCTGCTGTCACGCTTTTGGTGTCCTGCCAATTACCGCGTTTTCAGGAATGTCCGAGAAATCGATAACGGCAGTAGGTGTTTTCACCATCGTCCGAGAAATTTGTAAGTGCTCAGCGGTGGGAGCTGATTGCACTGCAGACGATGGCGTAACATAGTTTAGCAGCATCAGGGCATCGTATTCTGATCCTCAAGTCCCTCAAAAGGATAACGTAACGTCCCAAGGAAAGAGTTGGGGAGTGAAAGCGTAGACGAACACGTCTGATGTTGAAGTCCTGACCCCTGAAACTGCGGCGACACAGAAACTTCTCCATACGGCCACAAAGGGTTTAAAGCCGCATCTCTCTGTCCGTAAAGTTTCTTTTCTGTTTGGAAGTTCGATGTGCTATTTTCGACAGCGTTGCTTCTTCCAACCATTCTCAGTGACAAGTCATGAGGATATGCAGTAATTCAGAAATTAGTGAAATTTTATTCTTGGTGGGGGCGTTGGATTAAGAGGCTGGGAGAGTGTGAAACAAGTCAACGTGTAATTGTATGATAAGGCTCTCACGAGGAATTTATTGGCCAAGTTGCTATTTCTATTCCTTCCTAATCTCGTTTAGCACATTCATTCTCTGCAATCTGTCTCCATAATCTTCTGTGACAGAATGGCAGCCAATAGAAGCATGCATGTTTGGAGAGAAGAGAAAATATGCAGAGGCGTGATAAACTGATGCTAATTATCCATATTTAGGACACCGAGTGCAGAAGATCAAGGTTTACAAATAACAAACCAGAGCCAATGATGATGGCTTCCTAGTGTGGAATATATTGGAGGGGACAAGATAAGGGTTTCACATGCAGAAGAGATTTATTGGTCAAAGGGTTCACCTTCCACTTTTCCACTTTTATATAGCAGTAAATTATTTAGGCTAAATTCACCAGAACATTACTCTTTTATTTGGCAATGTGCCATGACTTGCTCTTTCTTTGTGTCCTTTCAATGCAAATCCTTGTAGTGTAACATCAGTTGATAAGAAACAAATAATTGAAGTAATAGGTAATTCCCTTTAAATTGTGCATATAGGACAGTAAGGTAATCATCTAGTGTAGAACGAGATCGCAGTATAGAGAAGATAGCTGAAAGTGAAACAATATCCATCTCGGCTATTAAATTACATTTGTAGTAGAGAAAAATAACCTGCAGAAAACTTGTAGGTTGGACAAGAGACAATACTAGTTTAGTAGCTTTAGACCATTTTCCTACAGACTTCCCAGATTTCTTTCACTTTAGCAGACAGCTCTTCCTTTTTTTTTTTTTTTTTTTTTTTTCTTTCTCTTTTTCCTTTTTGTTTTGTTTAATTTGTTTGGGGGGTTTTTTCGGGAAAAATAGCATTTAAATTAGGGATGCTGCATTCCTCTTTTAACAAGTGTTGGCTCTGAGAAATAATAAGGGGATACAGTTTGGCAATACCTGTGTAGTATATTTGAGGGACAGCAGAGTGATCTTAGTAGTCTGCAGTAACTATATTGTAAAGTTTCCAAAATGAGAATAATATTTGTTGAGTTTGCCTTTATTTACAAGTTCAGTAAGTATTCTATACAGTCACAAAATTCTTACTGTTATTTTCTATTACCATCTTGCTGTCAGGTGGAGATAACCTGTTCTTTGAGAAAGTCTTTAACTAACTGTTAAACTGTCAACACTCCCAGATGTATTTTTCCTACGTTGGTGGTACGACGATACCCAAAAAAGCACAGAACCATGCTGATGAAAATATACATCTCAGAGGGGCTTCATTTAGGAAAACTCTTTAAAATATCTCTCATTTGGTATAAGGAAAGATATTTCTTTCGTGACTACTCGTTTAAGGCGAGAAATTTTTCTGGCCTCTTCTTTACTGCAGAATGACTCTGGATTTATTTCTGTGGTAACTATTCCTCTGAAGTGGTTCATATTTTGTGTTTTATGCACGGATGAAAATACTGTAATCCCAAGCTTAACATTTTCGTAGGTCTCCTTAAAATGTCTCTAAAAGCAGTCGTGCTTTTTCAAAATCCCCCAAGTACCTGACTTCCCTCCCTATGACTTCCCTTCCCTCCCTGACTTCCCTATGACCCAAAACACATGGTTAGAGAAAGAAGGTAGGCAAGCAGACAGGCTGCAGCTTAGGTCATGGAAGTTGCCATTTGGTCGCCAGTGGACAAAAATAAAGGGACGCAAGAGAGGAGAAAGACGGTGGAGCAGCGCAGCTTCCGGGGCACGGTTGGGGCTGGGGCTGCCAGGGCAGCTCGGTGCCCACGCAGGAGCCACCTGCGGGCTCCCGGCCAGGGCACCCGGGGGCCTCGTCCAACCCACACTGACATCAACCAGAGACCAC
>NW_010341103.1:0-8227 GCF_000700745.2 Antrostomus carolinensis
AGTGTCAGTGATGGAGCGGTTACAGCATCCCCTGCTTCTCTGGGCTTATGCACCAAGAGGTACATTTCCCTTGAAAATCCAGCGTCTCTGCTGAGCGACCGGGAAGCGCAGAGCTGGAGCAACTCAGCACTGCCCGACAGATTCGCCTCCCCAGCTCCCAGCAGCAGGAACGGAGCATCCCACTTTGTCTGGCATGTCCCAGAGCCATGCCCATGCCTGGCAGCCTGTCCCACTCCCCAGCTGCTGTCCCAGAGGGGAGGTGATGGCCAGGGTGGCTCAGAGCTGATCCCCCTTTCCTGACCCGTAACCCAACTCGAGCCCACCTCAACCTTGCACATGCCCTGTGTGGGAAACTGGGTGAAGGCTGATTTTATTTAGCAAGAAGTGTTTCCATCAGATAATTACTTAATTGATTTTTGCTTAAAAATAGAATTTGCTAGAAGTGCTTTACAGGGGTTTTTTTTTTCAGTTTTGTCTTTGTTTTTTGGGGTTTTTTTCAGGTTTTTTTTGTATGCTGCTTAATAAAACCCTTCTGTAACGAAGAGATAATGGCACTGGGCTGGAATGCTGCTAAAGCATAACAGCTTGCATTGCCATGCAGCAGTGTCCTGGTCACCCTGCCCCATGCACGGGTGGTCCTGCAAAGCCTTTGGCACTGGGTCAGAGCCATAGACCTTCCTTAGGGCTGGTGCTGGCACTGCCCAGATGTCACCCTTGGGTGCCCAGGGAGACTGAGTTGGGATCAGGTTTCTAAGGACAGTTTCTGGGGCTCCATCCAGATGAAGGGACAGGGGAGGACCACGGCATATTCCCCCCCAGCACTGCCTTGATGTCTTGAGTGTGCTCAAGGGCATCTGCCCTGCGGGGCTCCCTGGACCAGGGGGCTGCTCTCACCCGTGGAGGCCAAATCAGGGAAGAGGAGCCCTGTGGTCCCTGGCCACCTTGCACCCCATGGCCCCGGGGATGACTCAAGGGGGTGAATCACAGAGGAAGGCAGGGTAGGACTTACTGGGTCTGTCTCGCCGACTGTCACCTGCTCTGAAAATCGGACCTTCGCTGGGTTGGACCTTAGCTTCGCCTTCTTGGCTGCGCTGATGAAAGCAGATTTGGGAGACTGGAAAGAGAGCGCCGGGTAAATCACCTGCCTGCCCTCAGAACCATGGTGTGGGGAAAGCCAGACACGGGGCCCAGAGAAAGCCTCTCTGAAGCCAGCATGATGATGGGGAGCAGGCAGCAAACCATGAAACTGAGGGGGGTGGAAAGCAAGTCCCCTTGGCTGTGGTTACACAGGGCTGCAGGCAGGGCCAGAACGATGAGCAGCTGCCCCTGAAGTCACACCAGCAGCCTCAGTGTGAGCCAGAGGCACCAGCACTGGTTTGGATGGGAGAGGTGAGCCCCTGGGACAGGGGTCTGCAGCCACGGGAAGGAGCTGGGTGGCTGGGAGATGGGAGGACCCTGGGTGGCAGTTCTGGTGGCAGTGCCGGGTGCTGGGGAGCCTCTGCCTGCAGACACTCCAGCATGGAGGCAGTCCTGCTGCAGAGCTGTGTGTGTATGAGGGCACCAGCGTCAGCTGAGCAGCCTGTCCTGGCTGGCAGCCACCCAGGGCCAGGAGAAAAAAAGCTTTTTTGGAGCCTGGCACATGCCCCACTCCTGACAGAGCAGTGCTGGGTGGTGGCATCTCTTTCCCAGAGAGGAGGGGAGCACAGGGGAGCTCTCACACTTACCTCCTTCACCGACATCAAAGGGCTCAGTAAAGCAGAAACGATGCCCTGCCACCACTGCCACCAGCATGAGAGTTCAATCTGCTCCAGCACCACGGGCACCGAGCCCCAGTGCAGCATCCGCACCCAGTGACAGCACCACCGCCAGCCACACTGCTCGGGGCCCACAGCCTGGCACTCCCATCTCCCCAGGGACTCCCTGGCCGAGCCTGCCAGGAATGGCAATGGCACAGCCCTCCCTGCTGCCTCTGGTGTGACAAGTCACTTCATCAGACACGCCTGATGCCCTCAGCGAACCATATGGGCTTGGGGATATCTTTCCTCCCACCTGTGAGGAGGCAGTGATGGGGACAGGGAGATGGCTGTGAGCCCACACTGACCCTAAGGGGCTGTGGCAGCTCTCAGACCCGACAGCTTGGGGCCTTGGGGTGGTGGGACATCAACCCAATGCCTCAGTTGAGCTGCCTGAGTGGTCCCCTGTGGCCTCCAGGGACCCCACCTCCATCTCCCAGAGGGCTCTTAACCCCTGTCCTGGCTCCCCCGGGGCTGGCCACAGCCCCACTGGTCTCACCTGGTGGGTGTGCAGGACCGTGAGGACGATGAAGTCCTTGGCCTTCCTGTGACAAAAAGAAGAAATGAAGGTGGACAGGACCTCACGGTATTGGACCTCAACACGTGCATTTGGCTATCGAGAGAGCACATCCCACCCTCCCCAGCCTGATGGTGACTGGGACCTTCGTGGGCTCCTTGGAGTGCTTGGTGATACAGCTGTGGGTGCTCTCCCAGTGCTGCCCAACCCTTGGCCAGGGTAGCACTCACTTCAAGGCACTTCCCCTGCTCAGGTTGAGGGGAGATTTAGGCTAGAAATAAAGAGGAAATTTTTTACAATGAGGGTGGTGAAACCCTGGCCCAGATTGCCCAGAGAGGTGGTAGAAGCCCCATTTCTGGAAACATTCAAGGTCAGATTGGACGGGGCTCTGAGCAACCTGATCTGGTTGAAGATGTCCCTGCTCACTGCAGAGGGGTTGGACTAGATGACCTTTAAAGGTCCTTTCCAATCCGAACCATTCTATGATTCCCCATGCCAGCCGTGACCACCAGTGACACTGGAGCCTGGGGGTGTGTATCGACACCTGGCACAAGCTACCTACCCAGAGGCGATGAGGGACAAGTGTTGTCCTCACCTGATAAGCTCGATGAATCTCTCTCTGGGGGCTTCACTCACATCCTCATCATTGATGGCCAAGATCTGGTCTCCTGGCAGGAGTTTATCCTCAGAGGGGCCGCCTGCCGGGAGAGAGGGTCAAGGCCAGCCCAGGCGTCCCGATGCTGTGGGTTGGGGGGAAGGAGGAAGGTCCCAAGCACCCCCAAAGCATTTGCCCATGTATGTGGCTGTGGAGGGCAGCCCGCAGGCCCACCAGCAGGGACAGGAGAGGACAGGAGCCCAGGGAGGGGTCCCACCAGGGGAAAGTGCCGCTGTGCTTCCTGGCACCTTGCAGCCACGTCCAGGGACCCCCCACCGCACACCCTACCTGCTGCTACCGAGCGCACCACCACCGGCCTCTCGCTGCCGGCCACGAAGCCAAATCCGTAGCGGGGATGGCGCTGGACCGTCACCTGTCGGAGCGTGTCTGAAGGCAGCTGCCCACATTCCATATCATCGCCACCGCACTCCTCCGGCATCACATGGCTGCACTGCAGAGCGAAGGGACAGGCTGCAATGCACCCCATCGCCGCAGCCTTCCCAGGCCCTCTGCAACCTGGAGGGCAGCCCCACTCCACCTGCCTCCTGCTGCACTGCCGGCAACTTGCTGGGACATCCTCAGACCCCGTCCTCCCTTGCAGAGCGGTGCTGCTCAGTGCCTGTCCTTGTCACAGTGCCAGCAGATCAGGCAGGGGGACATTTGGGGAGAGACTCCCAAGGGAGTCATGCCAACCTCTCCCACCATCTCACTGTCCCACCCTTGTGCCAGCATCTCACTTCATTAGAAGGGAAACCTGTGTGGGATAAACTGCTGGTGGTGTGATTCTGGCAGGGATCACCTGAGGGATGCAACTGCTGTGAGGTTCAGAGGAGAAGGCAGCCCTGGCATGGCCGAAGTGCCATCTCTGCCCGTTCTGCAGAGGTTTAAGAGCAAACTCAAGGCCTGGCTTTTTCACACTGTGTAACATATCTGCACAGTTTCAGAGATAAGTGGAAACAAGTTCAGCCAGTCTAAAAACTGGGATTAAGGCAGGTTCAGCCATGGCTCTGGCACTATGACAGTCTCGCCGTCATCCTTGGGACTCCTCAAAGCACTGACAGCCAGAACCTGGGAAGTCTCATCCCAGGACAAGGTCACGCCAAACCTGCCCTTGGCACCCCAGAGCAACACCAGCTGTGGCTCCGCCGCGCTCGGCAGGGCTGCGAGCCTGCGATCGGGGAGCGCAGCACAGGCAGATGGCAACGTGCACAGCCACAACCAGAGAAACAGTGATGAACACACTGTTGTTTCTGTGCTGCTCATTGCTTGTTCCTGGCCAGACCATTTAGCCTCCTTAAAAAAAGATCCTTCCTGGCCTTTTGGCAACACATAAATTGTTCCCTCTCTTATCAGTTTAGGATTTGACGCATCATCCGTCTAATGCAATCTGTCTGCATTTCCGACACCCCCCGCCCGCTCCCAGCACCTTGTGTTGGCACCCGCTGCAGAGGGAACAGGGACAGCACGCGGGGCCGAAATGGGATGGGAGCTTCTTGCAGTCCCATGCCAGCACATGTGCAGCTTTGGGCTTGAGCACATCCCTGCCAGGAATGACAGCCCTGTGCTGGCCCTGATCCCCAGGTGACCTGTCCCAACATCCTTTTAGGGAGCAGGGCCTGGCTCTGTCCCTGCTGCCATATCCCACGGGAGCCAGGAGGGCTCTGAGCACTGGGCACCTCCACCCAGTGTCAGTGTTCCAGCCCTGGCCGTGGATGAGCTGTGCTCTGTGGTGACAGGATGCCACCACTGCTGGATCCACCTTGACCCACTCCAGTGACCAGCCCAACAGGTACCCGTGGCTTTCCCCTCCCTCACGCAGTAGCACATGGCTGGAGAAGGGAACCGTTGAGGAGCAGAAGGGTGCAAGTATCTCCTGGGGTGGGGGGGAGTCCCTCACCCGTCAGAGGTCCCGGTGGGGGTGCAGCACCCTCTGGGATGGGGTGCAGGGTTGATTCCATCACGAGGAGAGCACAGCTGTGGGGAAGAGCAGGCGAGACTGTTTCCCCTGCGACTGGCTACGCGCTGCCTCATTAGCTGCTCTGCTACTCCCATGAGCATTTAAAAGAACAACAGCAACAACAACAACAACAAAAATATCACACGATTCAACCAATGTTCTCAAACGAACGTTATCCAAAGCCATTGTCTGCGGCTGAAAAGGGGACCGAGCGTAGCGCTGCGTCTCTGCACGCCTGCCGCGGCTGGGGAGAACGCCTGCTGCTTGCAGAGATGGAGCTGGCTGCCAACAGACAGCAGAGCTGCTGCCTTCCCAGGGGAGACCCCCGCCTTTTGTCCCCCCCAAACTGCTCACAGAGCCTCCAGCCCCCCCATCCAACAAGCCCCCTGAACGTGAGGATGAACTGTGGGGCTCAAAGCACTGGGATGCTTCAGAGACATGGCTGAGCTCAGTGTTATTGCTCTGGGGAAACTGAGGCAGCGGTTTGCTCACCAAGTCACAGCCAAGTGGATGACAGGTCCTGGACTACAGCTGCCCAGTTCAAGCTGTAGTGTCCCTCGACCTATCCTTTTGTGTGCATTGTGGCAGTGGGTCTCACCCCTGCTCCTCCCTGCAGAGCCTGAGGCTGAGCCACGACTCTCTGATGACAGGAGCAGCAGCCTCTCATGCAGTTGAATTACTATCAGAAAAGGTTAGCGGGGAAATCTTTGCAGCTTAAAAGGACAAAAGGAAAAGAAAGCACACCTCATTTCAGCCACAACCAGTCTGCTGTCCAGCATTAAAGGGAAAAGGGGAAAAAAGAGGTGGATACTGACAATAAAACTCCTTTACCAGGCTCTTAAGCTGCTCCTCTACTGATAAGACTTTGATGCTGCAGAAGCATTACCAGGAAATTAAATAAAAGAGGAGCAGTGTCCTCGTGAGCAGGACTTATCCACTCCCGGAGAAGCAGTAATGTGCTCAGCAGCAGGTACAACATGCCTTTCCGGGCTCTGAACGTCCTTCCCGCAGCAGCTCTCCCATGCTGGGCCTGGGGCACGACATGTGCTCACCCTGAGCCAGAGCAAGAGGTCAGAGAAAACCAGCAGCAGCAGCAGCAGGTAACGCTCTCCCTAACACTGGTAATTGCAGCTTGGCTGCACCACAGGAGCCATCACTTCCCTGAAGCTTGTTTTTTGTGTTTCTTCTTCTAATTCCCAGGCAGAGAAGCATGGTGGGTGGAAAAGCTCTGGGTCTCATTCTCGCAGTAGGAAACTGGGGCTACAAAACAACCCCTGGAGCTCAGCAGCTCTGCCCCATCAGCAGCACCCAAACCCAGCCCCATCCTGGGCTCAGCAGCTGATGATCCAGACCACGCTGCTTGGAAAACACCCGCCACCTGCTTTGGTGGGCACAGACCAGCACTGACCCCATCCCACCACAGGGAGTAGATGGCTGTTCATGTCCGTGTCCCCACCCTGCCTATGTCCCTGCCTGCCTGCTGCTTGTCCCCAGCCCGAGAGGCTGCACCGTGTCCCTTTGCTTTCCTGGGGACCGCTGTGGCACAATGACACCGAGACACGAGGACATTGGGAAACGGCTCAGCACAAGGTAAAAGGACTCGCCAGGAAAAACTCCTCCATGTCCATCAGCAGCAGAAGCCCATCACAGACATGTCCCTGTGGAAGGATATCTGCTCCTCATCCCACTCTTCACGGTTCCTTGACCAACACAGCATGAAGATATCCCCTCTCCCGGGGCTTGGACACTTATCTTCTGTGCTCAGAGCTCAGACATGGATTCGGTCATGCTCTGCTGCCCAGGGTAAGAGAGACATCAGCTCCATCCAGTCACTCCCCACCATGATATGCCACCAAGGGATGTACCTTCAGCTTCCTGAGCACCTTCAGACCTCCGTGCTACAGATCAGGGCTGAATTCAGAGCCCTCGCTCCTCCCCAGACAGATAAAGGCAGAGCAAGAGTTACTCCAAAAGCTGATGCATACGTTTTACATTTCCTACTGCAATAAATCTCTGCTCCCTCTGAGGACGGGTTTTCTCCCTTTGCTTTTAGTGCTGACTGACCATCTCTGCTAGCAGGAAAAGCCACCAGAGCAAACCAGTACCGCCTGCCTGGGAGGAGCGACGGTCTCCATCTAACCAGGACACTTGCAGCATTTCCAACCACCTTCAAACAGGACAGCATCAGGTAGAAACAGTTTCTGCAGCTGAAGGCGGGCTTACAGCTGAGCCCCAGGACTGTGACCAGGTACAGAAAGGTCTCGAGCCTTTTGCAGAGGGACACTTTGCACAGACAGTGCTGCCAGGGTGGGTGCCAGCTCTCCTCCCCCTTCCTCTGCTGTTGTGAACACCCCGAGAACAAACAGAGCCTGTGGATTCCTGTCCCTCCTGCTGCATAGCCGTACCCAGCTCCTCCATCTGCCAGGCTGCAGTTGGTGAACGGCTTGCAAGGCATGTGGGATCCTGAGCACGTGTGGCAGCGGCAGGAAACGCCGGGGAACGGGCCAAGAAGTGTTTTTATGGGGAGCATATGGCAACTCCAGCCTCACACGCTGCTCTCTATCTTAGATGGAACCCCATAGGACTGACAGGGCGCATGGGGACCAACAGAGGGGACAAGAGCAGAGCGGGCAGAGCTGGCCGGCATGGGACTGACCCCCCATGATGTGCATCTCTGCTCCATCAGCCCTGCACATCTGTGCTCTGCAAGCATCTGGTCGCCTTGGAAGATGCCATTTGGACCACGTCAGATGTGCCCAGCAAGGGCAAACAGATGCTCTACTTCCAGACCTCCAGGAAGCTGCTCAGATGCACATGGAGGTGGCCTTTGATGGCCTGGTAACAGCTTTGGCAGCAGTTAATGGCTGGCTGAAGCGAGGAAGGCTGGACTGAGGGGTGCCAGCCTGGCTGAGACCAACATTAAAGGCAGCAGAATGACCCAGACCTTCACGGCTGAAGTCCTTCATGGAACCAGCCTGGAGAACTGCAGCCTGTGTATGGCTCTGCCATATGGCCCAGGACTTTACCCCCTGTGCTCCAGCTTGGATTTGCTGTCAATTCTAGGAAGCAATTTAAAATCAGTAGAGCTCTTTAAAAGAGTTAGCAAGGGTTAGAGCTTTCCTGTTGGCACTGGGTCTGTCCTGAGCTGGCAGGTACACCAGGTACGCTGCTGGTACAGAGGTCGGGTGCCAGGTGGCAAATGTTTGACGCGAAAATATTCTGAGCTTTCAGCGCAGGAACAAGCAGACGGTGAGCAGTGGAGCTGAGCTGCTGGAGAAGCCAGCGAGCGGCCAAAGGCAGCTGTA
>NW_010341103.1:8245-16719 GCF_000700745.2 Antrostomus carolinensis
CAGCAGCCGCAGCTCTCTGCTGTTCAGCCTGAAGCTCTCTAAATGGTCCTAGCATCTCAGTTAGGGACTGACACAGGCAGAGGGACAGGGAGGGATGGGGGCCAGGTAGAAATCTTAGGACCTGTGATACCCTGGGGTGGCAAAGAGGGATGGAGAGGGGCTCAGCACCCCTGGCAGGGAGTTGGACTGGCTCAACCTGGTGCTCCAAGCTGCATCTTGGAGAGGGAGAGGGGCCATTCCCAAAGTAAAACTGCTTATTAACAGAAAATACAGGGTGAGCATGCCTAACAAAGACCCTGCACCCCAACCTCCAGACATGGTCAGCAGAAACAGCTTCTGCACAGGGAGAGACCGTCCTGAAACAAGCCCCGTGAGACACAGCCAGAAGCACCACCGAGAATCTGAAGACCAGCCTGGATTGCACCTTCCACAGCCAAACACTCACAAACATCGTCTTCCCCATCTAAGACCTGGGCTCTCCAGCCTGGAAAGAAGAGGAAGAGGAAGGAGGACAGTGATGGGGCCCCTAAAACCAGCCTGACACAGAGCAGGGAGCTGACACCTCATAAGAACTGGAGGGCACCTGTGGAAGGATATTTAATACATGGAAAAGGCAGGACTTTGTCACCCAAGAGCCAATTAAGCTCTGGAGCTCACTGCTCCACAGGATGCTGGGGAGGCTGTAAATTTAACCGGGTTTGAAATGCAATTTCTGGCTACTAAAGCCAGAGGCTTCCAAAATTCCCATGCCAAAACCTGGGAGAATTTACACCGGGAAGAGTCTGATCAGGATGCGCTCTCCCTCAATACACAGTGGGAGAGAGGACCTGAGCCCACCTCTCTGGCACACTGATGGGGCACGTACCCCCCTGCATGTGTGTCCGGCCACTGACGTGGGCTCCTCAAGGCACGTATGAGCGTGGCAGGGATGGGACCCCACTTGCACGGACCTGAGTGTGCTGCAGGTGCCTTCAGCAGGCAGAGGGGCTCCAGGGCAGGCGCTCGGCAGTGGCACTGTGGGGCACTGGGTACCTGCAGGAGCTGAGGATGCTGAGCCTGAGATGATGAAGACCTGCAGGGTGTCCACACACACAGCCTGGCTGTACCCACACAAACTGGGGACAAGCTGGGGTGCTGTGCAACCTGTCTGAATGCACCTCAAAGACAGTGGGTTGCCTCATTTGTGCAGGTTTCCGTGCTGTTACAGACACCATTCTCCTATAAATGTGAATTGGTTTTACCTGGGGGCTCCCACCGTTTTCTCCTCCAATTTTCCCTATGATTTTGGGCTGTTTAAGGGATTTTTGTTCTCCCCAGCTGGAGAAGCACCTTGCTGAGAAGAGGATCAAAGCAAAATCCTTCAGCAACAGGGTCAGGTCCAGAAGGCTCATGCTCCCGCCTCACCCAGCAGCAGGTAGGGAGCTGCTGCTCCGGGGCTGCTGGCAAAACTGAGCCAAGCTGGAGAGCCTGGGCTCGAGCAGAGGCACTTGGGACAGGCAAGGCTTACCTCACAGGGCTCTGACAAACCTGCCTGGAATGAGAGAGGGATGGTGAGGGGAAAGCCCATCTCCTCTCTAGGGCATTGAGCATGTGCCCTGAGCACAGGCTGCACAGCCACATCATGGGACAATTTTTTTTAGGGTATTTTTGTTTCCTTTTGGGGATGCCCAAGTGGCTGGGCACTAATCTAGGGCCTGGGAGAAACTAATTTCCAGCCCTTCCTTTGCTACCATCCACCGCGGTGACCACAGGCACCTTACCTTGGTCCTCTCCTCTGCGGTGCTCCACCGGTGTCTGCGGGCAGGAGCCCCCCTCGCTCAGCCAGGGCAGGGCTGGGGAAGACGTTACAGACTCAGAGGGATTTTTATCTCTGCGAGGACTATAGGAATACAGTAAACAAACAGTCAACACTAGGCTAAAATGAGATGAACACATAAGAAGATTAATCAGAGATAAGGAGTGATGGAATAAAATTTGCAGCACTTTTCTCCCTTATTCATGTGACACTTCAGCTGCATGATGGGGACTTGGAGTGACACCAATTCCCCACCACAGCCTGGCCACTCTCTGCTGCTCATTTACTGTTGCTGATTGAACCCCTCAGCTCCTGCGTTGCCCGATTTTAACCCAGGTGACCTCATGTTGCATTAACTTTGCTTTCTGGCCGTACTGGAGACAAACACTCTCAGCCCAGTGGCGAGGAGGGGGCTCAGAGTGGGCGATGGGTGCCAGCCCCAGGTGCTCCTGCCCCTCTCATGCTGGTATGGGCAGCTTGAACCCAAATCAAGCCTTTCCCACAAGAGACCCCAAATGCACACGGTGTGTCCCTGGAGCCCCACACTCCTCGGGACTGCTGCATGGTGCCGTGGCTCCTCTCCGGCAGCAGGAGTACAGCTCCCTCCATCCCTGCCCAGGCACCAGGCAAGGCACTCTGTAGCTACCTGCCTTGCAGCAAATGATTTGCAGGAGGAGAAATTATTGCTGTGTACAAAGTCCAGAGGGGGGTTAAATAAAGGGAACGGGAGAGTTACAGATCCTTTACATCCCATTAGTGAGAGGGCACAGTCTGCATCCCCTCCCAGGCGGCAGCGAGGAAGATTCAGGGAGGCCGTCAGCCCCTCTCTCCTGGCATGGCAGAAAGAGCCTTGAAAATCCAATCATGCACTTTCCTCTGGGCCCTGCCGAATCCCAGGACTTTCACTGTGGATTTACAGAGAGCAATTTGCTCAGATGATGACTTGCCGGAGGTTTTCGGGACTGCTATCTCCACCCAGTGCAGAGCAGAGCAGGGAAGGGGCCTGGGGGAAGGGATGCCAAGGGAGGAGGCAGGACTGCCAAAATGACAGCAACTTCCCCAGCCCAGACGCTTCGTGACAGCCCCCAGGGGCAGAGGGAGTGTGGGTTTGACCCAGTGAAATGGACCAGCATCTCCCAGTGTGCTCCAGCAACCTATGGCGCAGCCCTGCCAGCCGTTCAGGGAGAGAACTTGCCTTGACAGAGAGGTGGGAAACCCTGGAGCATTTCTGGCTGCACATCGGCAAGAAGATCCCCCAAACCACGACAGAGCTGGCCCATGAGCTTGCCTGCACAGCAGTGGGGACCATCACACCAAGCCCCCAGTACTGTCACCAGCCTCAACCACAGCAACACAGGAACCCACTTACAGAAGGTGACAAACACAGCATCACTAGGTCCCCCTCCACCCCTGCCTTTTCTGGGAGCCCTGTCCATGCTCTGAGGCTCAGTAAAGCTCCTGAGCTGATGCCAGATAAAGCCAAAACCATTAAAAAAAGGAAAAACCAAAGGAGCAGGGGGAGGCTTTGAGCATGATGCTTTCAGCCTGGGGCTGCCGGCATTTCTAGCAGAGAAGCTTAATTTCTACTCCTTTCTAATCTCTTTATAACCTGCTCCAAGCTCTGCTCCCTGTGCCAGCAGGCTCCTGGGGACGCAGGGCGAGGAGGGGACTCTGCAAGCAGCAGCGAGCAGGCTCACGAGCACCACGCACTTCCCAGGTAGCCAGGCCTATATTTAGAGGCACGGCCGCCTACGTGTACTCTGTTTTCTACACGTGTGTGTACAAACGTTGCACCGAACCAGCAGCCTCGGGAGACGGTGTCTCTCTGTTTGTCGACAGAAGATGTGCATCTCACCAGCTGCACGCCTCCTCGCCCACAAGTCACCTGAAGGCCTGGGGAAGCAGCACGGGGATGTGGAGCTGTTCCTGCGGTACAACGACCTGGCACGCGTGCCCCAGGGTCCCCGTGGGATGCAGGCAAGCACGCATCCCTGTGGGATGCACATCACATACACAGAATCATAGAATGTTGTGAGTTGGAAGGGACCTGCAAGGATCATCGAGTCCAACTCTTGCCCTAGCAAAGGACAGTCACAAGATTCAGACCGTGTGTCTGACGGCCTTTGCCAAATGCTTTTTGAATCTTGTCAGGATTAGTGCCATGACCACCCCCCTGGGGAGCCTGTTGCAGTGCTCCACCACCCTCTGGGTGAAGAACCTTTTCCTCATGGCCAACCTGAACTTGCCCTGGCACATCTTCCTGCCATTTCCCCTGGTCCTATCATTGGTCACCAGAGAGAAGAGATCAGGACCTGCCTCTTGTGAAGAGTTATAGACCATGATGAGATCTCCTCTCAGTCTCCTCCAGGTTGAGTAATCCAGTAATCCACATGTGATCCCCCATGGGATAGAGGCACCAGGAGGCACTGTGGGATGCATGCACACACACGTGGGACACAGGAAGGGACGTCCCTTCCACCATGCCAAATGCCACCCAAGAGCTACCGCCTGCCCACAGCACAAATCCCTGCTGGTCACCCACCAGGCTGCCTGTGTGGGGGCAGAGCCCACTGGCACAGAGTCACCATGCTCTGACAGGGCTCCCGGACAGCACCCAAGGTCACACTCACCTGGCTGTGGCAGAAGGAGTGCAAATGCCAGCACAGCCTTCTGGTGCCTGCTGTACCAGATGGGACCAAATCACCAGCAAGAGCAAGATGTTGTGTGGGTGCTCCTCACTGCCAGCGGCTCGGCTCTGCCCATGCCAGCGGGTGCTGCTCCACGGGGCCACGGCGCTCCGCACGCACCACGGCATTTGGAAAGCATTGGTAATGCTTCTAAACCAGACTGAATGATTTATAAATTATCAATATTACGAGTTTGCCTCTCCTGTCAGATGAGAGGGAGCGACAGCTCAGGCTGCTGCCGACAGACAAGCAGCGACTGCCTCAAATGGAGCCGGCACGCCAGCCAGCACGTCCCGCACACGGCTCCCAACGGAGATGCTGGTGTGGCTGCTGCTGGAGGCATCTATGCATTGAGCTTCATAGCAGCAGACCTCAGCACTCCTGCTGTATAAGAATCTGATGATTTTTCTGAGTTCCTGTTGTAGTAATTAGCTTTATCAGCCCATGCAAATCAGTTTCTATTTGAAACCAGCCTTATTTAATGGGATCTGCTCAGTATTTGCCTCCTGAAGTTTTCACACAGATCAGTTCTCCCCATTTCAGGTGTGAAGGGCAACTAGGGCAGGGAATGGCTTCACCTGCCCCAGCACAGGACCCAGCTTGGCACTTGCTGACAATTTGTTGGCTTTATTTCTCACCTGCAAGTTGACGTCGTTTCCAGAAAGAAAAGGGCTTAAGATCTGAAAACCCATCTCCTCTGGCAATGGATTATGTAATTAGATTGTTCCAGTCATTTAGAGGAGCATTTGGATAACCAAATTTACACAATTTAGTCCTTGGTGTCAGCGGGTTCAGAAGGAGAGCCCCTCCACCTCGGCCTATTTTGAATGTGCAAATCAACCACACACAAGGAGATTCATTTTGTAAAGTGCAAGCTGAAAAAGCAATGCCAGTTCTCATCCGTTTCTGGCTGACATTTTATTTAATAGGCTATTCATTTGCCCCGGCATCGCCAGCAGCAGTAACAACCGCCTCCCATAACTCACCGTGAGCACCTTTCCCGGGAACCAAACCAGGGGTCCCGGCAGAATTTAACCCACCCAGTCCCCATGGGACCACTCGTTCTCTGCCTGGCGGTTAATGAGCCCTTGGGGCATTAGGGCATCAGGGTTCCCCTGATAGCTGTGTCCTGGAGGAGGCTGATCCCATTAGCAGTGGTGAAGGCGTTACAACAGCAACCTGCCCCAAGCTGCTCAATGATGCACCTCTAGTGCTGGCTCCAGGGCCCTCTGGATGACACCATGTCTTCCAGCACCAACTGATAACCTCAAATGGACAGATAACCCCCAAACCTCATCTCTCAGGCTTGATCCTTCCAGGGATGCAGAAGGCTGAACCCTCTTTGAATAACAGCATTGCCTCGATTGGAAAAGACCTTTAAGATCATCAACTTCAATCACTAACCCAACACTGACAGGTCCTTGACTAACCCATGTCCCTCAGCACCATGTCTACACAACTCTTCAATCCCTCCAGGGATGAGGACTCCACCACTGCCCTGGGCAACCCCTTCTAATGCCTGAGAACCCTTTTAGGAAAGAGATTCTTCCTCAGATCCAATCTCAACTGCCCTTGGCGCAACTTGAGGCCATTTCCTTTTGTCCTATCACTTGTTACTTGGTTGAACAGACCAAATCGCTGGGACAGGGCCCCCCTGAACATCTTGGAGAGTTCTTAGACCCGTGCAGGCTGGGTTTGTGCTGCACAGATCCTCCCCAGCTCCATGGACCCTGGACCAGATGTTTTGGCATGCTGTATCCAGAGACATGCCCAAGGCCACCAGCGAGTGAATCCCCTGGGGATGCACACAGGTTTGCTCTGAGCTCCCACCGAGGGCTCAGGACCCCTCTTGCTGTCTGTCCTGCTTGGCTTTGTCTTGCTCCTTCCTACCCCTTTTCTGATCAGCTCCAGAGCCCCACTACAGTGCTCCTGGCTGATCTGCAGGGCTTTAGCTCACCATCCACCAGGCTGGACCCAGCATCTCAGCCCCAGCAAGGGCAGGTACAGAGAGCAGGTTTCAGAGGTTGAGCTCCTGGTCTCCTGGTGCTCCCAGACCAGGCTTGATGCTAAGGGCAGATGCTAAGTCTAAATGAGCTTTGCTAAGAGGAAAAACCACTCCAGCAGAAGGGAAGGGAGATGTCCAGAAGGGTGTCTCAGCCCTGCAGAGACAGGGACAGGGGTGCAGGGAGGGAGCTGGGCAGGAGGGCAAGGAGCTGCCTCTGGGACGGGAGCATGTGCTTGGAGCAGCCAGCTGCCCACACATGACCAGCGTGGCTCTCCCCACCAACCGCACTGCTTGCTCCTTCTTTTTTTTTTTTTTCCTCTCTTTTTCTCCAATTTATCTTTTTGACACGTTCAATGATGCTCCTGCAGACTGAAAACAATAGAGACAGAATTTCAGCCAAGGCAATTTTCAGAGATGAATCAAAGCTGAAATAACCTAGGCACAGAGCAGCTGGGCAAAGACAGCTCAGCAAGGGGGGCACAGAGCGGTGCAGGTGCCCTGTCACCATCCGCAGCTCTGACCGCCTGGCTGGCCGGCATGGGGAACAGTGAGTCCCACCCAGGAGCTTAGCACGTCTTGATCCTCCCTGCTCACCTACTATCCCTTTCTGGCCCCAGTAGCACCATTTCCCCCAGCCAGGGATGCAAGTCCCCACCCCAGTGCAAAGCTGGCCCTCGCAGCTGCAGCTGAGTGAGTACCTGCTTGCCTGGCACGCCGACTCCGTGCTCTGCATAGCAAGCACCAGCTTTTGCTTTCCTGACCTTACAGCCCTGCAGAACAACCCAAATCTTCCAGGCAGAGATTTTTTTTTTGTTTGGTTGTTTTTTTTCCCCTACAGATGCTACTCCGCTGCTATGTGAAAGAGCTGGGAGGGATGGATGTACAGACAGACAGACAGACAGGTGGGGAGAGGTTGGTGATGAGCTGATTTCTGCTGAGCGGATATTGTATCTGGACTCTTTAACAAGGAACAAGTCGTAATCCTCAGCATGACTCAGCCTGGAAACACATGCTGCTTCCCAACCCCACCGCCGGGACCGGCGTGTCCCCATCGCTCAGCCACTGTCCCACGAGGGACCAGCCCACAGCTGCTGCCCTGGCACCCACCCCAAATGCATTTCTGCACAGTTAGAGACAGACAACTCCTGAGACACGGAAAGGCTGTGCGTGCCAAAAGGCAGCCGGGCAAAACGGGGCTTGATGCTGCAGGACGAGCTGTGCGTGGCTGACACGGCGCTTGGTCTCTCGCAGACCTCCTGAAAGCAGCTGTCAGAACCTGTCTTGTTCCAGCTCCCTGCCTCTCCAGACACACCAGTAATTCTACTTCACTGTGCGTGTTCCCTGTTTGTTTCTCTCTGAGAGTCAAAGGGTTTGAGCTTCAGGAGCCTCACTGCTCTTGAAGAGCATCAAGAGCACACAGCAGAGCAGCAAAACGGAAGGCATGGGACCACAAGCGTCCCCCTGGACTGGTCTGTTATGGCACCTTGTGCCCCAAAGGTCCTGCCAGGGGGACAGTGGCCCATACAGGACACTGCTTGCATCCTGGGTCAAGTTCAGAGGGCTGGGGAAGGCAGCAAAAGGTCCTTATGCTCTGTGTGAAACCACACCCAGCTCCAGGGTTAATTGTGGGGTTGGGCAGGAGCTGCCTCAAGTGCCTTCTCTGGGTGAGCCCCACCTGAGCATCTCTAGCCCCTTCCTTCCTTCCTAAAGCGGCTCCCCCGGCCAGGCAGGGGTCAGCCGCTGCCCCAGCCCCAAGGAGCCGACACCATCCATCCCCACCTGCTCCCTGAGCACCGTACGCTGCAGCCGCCGCGGCTCTCCCAGGGGGTACAAAACCCCTCACTGGGGCTGGGCAGGGGCGAGCCCTGAGCACGGAACGGCAATGCTCGGCTCCTGCCAGAGCCTGGAATCACAGAATCACAGGGGTTGGAAGGGACCTCAGGAGATCATCTAGTCCACCCCCCCTGCCAAAGCAGGTTCCCTACAA
>NW_010341103.1:16888-23269 GCF_000700745.2 Antrostomus carolinensis
CCTGTCACTGGGCCCCACCGAAAAGAGCCCAGCCCCATTCATTTGGCCCCCACACTTCAGGTATTTACAGACATTGATAAGATCCTCTCTCAGTCTTCTCCAGGCTGAAGAGTCCCAGCTCTCAGCCTCTCCTTGTATGGGGGATGCTCCAGGCCCCTCATCATCTCTGTGTCCCTCTGCTGGACTCTCTCCAGAAGATCCCTGTCCCTCTTGAACTGGGGAGCCCAGAACTGGACACAGTACTCCAGATGTGGCCTCACTAGGGCACGGTAGAGGGGGAGGAGAACCTCCCTCGACCTGCTGGCCACACTCTTCTCAAGGCACCCCTAGGATACTCCCTTAGGAATATTCTAAGGGAGATGCTCAGCATCACCTCCTCGGACCAGGGGGATGTTAGATCCCCTTGCTCTCCACCCTCCCCCCAATCTCCATCGCTCTGGAGGATAGAGCCCAGCACCAATTAACGTGGGGCTGAGCACCTTCCTGAGGCCATGCAAATAGAACCACAGCCCTTCTCACTCCTTGAACACTGTGGAAAGTTACCTATGCCGCCTGTTTACGATAAATGCCTTAGCGCGGAAGCTGAAGAGTGACAGATCAGAAGACGGCATGTCAGCTCCCGCTGTCCCGGGAGGACCTGTCAAACTGTCACACAGCATTAGCTGCAACATGCTACTGCACGGTGCCCTGCAGCCTACACCGCCACGGGGCTGTGACACCCCTGCTCTGCCACGGCACCCAGAGCTGCCCACGTGTGGGACTGCTGCCTGCCCTCCATTCCTTCTCTGGGCAGCTCCCTAGCCAAGGGGCACTGGGCACTGCTTTTGTCACCTGGTCCCTTGCATCTCTTCTCCTGCAGCCAGACACCCATCGTTTGGTACCCATGGGCTCTGCAGACCATGAGGGACTGATGGGATCCGGTTGAAACAACCAGTGAGCTGCCACTCAAGCACCTGGAGCTGGTGCTGGCATGGTGGGCAGGGGGCTGGGGTTGTGGGTACGGCAGGGAGAGTGATGGAGATTCTGTGTGACAGCCCTGGGCCACCTCACACCCACGCTGCCACAGCCCTCCAGAAACACGTCCTCAGTGTGAGGGACGTGAGGAAGCTGGTGGTGGCACAGACAGCTCGGGATGGGGCAAGGCACCTCCCCATCCCAGTCCCAGTGGGGCTGGCCAAGTCCCCTGGGACACAGCCCCGCTCCCCATCCCCTCTTCCTATCCCCTCCCTTGCCACATGCTATCTGTCCCTGTCTGTCCCCCCGAGCTGCTGCAGTGTGAAGTAAACATCTGCCTACATCACCTCTCCTGTGCTTTCACCAAGGGGGACTGAAGCAAACCCACTTGGTGGCAGGTGGAAGGTGCTGCTGGGCAGTGGCTGAGCCTCAGAGCACAGGTGGCACAGCAGCTCCCTGAATGGCCATGCCTGTTCACATTGACCACGTTCGCACCCAGAGAGCATCGCAGAGCCAGGATCTACCCTGCTCCTCATCTGCAAGTGAAATCACTGCCCGTGGTCTCCACAGCTGTCACCTTGGCACTTTTGGTGAATGACAGTTCGTAGCTGCTGGCAGGAACACATCAGATGACTTTGTCCTGAGTCACAAGAAGCAGAAGGGAGAGCTGAAGCTTGGCCTTGGGAGCTCACCACCCCTTCCTCTGCCTGCTCAGAGCGATGCTTTGAGGCAGCAACTGGTTCTGGGCAGCTATGAGGTTGGGGTTAAGCATCACCAGCTGTTTGGTCACCAGGCAGGCTGTGGATAACACAAGGGGCAGCCACAGTTCTGTGAGGCTGGGCCTGGAACAACTCTCCCTGACACTCCTAATTTGGCCAAAAGCATCAAAATCACCTTCCAGAGACATGGAATTCTGTGATTCTGTGATGGACAAGGAGCTACCAGCCCCCATTGCCTCCTCAGTGAGCTCTGGGCACAGCTTTTCCCATTTCCTACTTCACTGTCCAGATTAAAATCCTTCTGCTAGCCTATAAAAAAGGTGATAAAAATGACAACAACAACAATCAAACGCTGTCAACAGATGAGCCACTTGGTCCTTAATACCTCCTGGCTGCCAGCAGCTCGTTGTCACAGGGAGACAGGAGCTACAAGCTCTGTCCTGGAGTAGGATGGACATCCATCTGGGGAAGCTGGCGGGCTCCCAGGGCAAGGAGGGGGAAGAGACAGGCTGGGGGTTCAGCTCCAGCCCTGGGGTTCAGTGGTGACTGCAGTGGTGACCAAGCCCTCACAGGAGGGGAAAGTTTTCCACAGCAGCCCTGTGCAATGAAGTACGAAGGATGGAAGGCCACCAGGATGGGTGGAAGGAAGGCCACCAACCCAAAGGGCACCCTGGGAGAAGATCAGTCACAGCCCCCAAACTCTTTCAACTCTGAAAGCCATCACTGGGCAGAGGTGCCCTGGAAGGGAGCTGGGTGCAAGACCTCAGGAAAGAGGAGCTGGGCTCCAGGCCCACCATCTCGGTGCTAAATCCACACAAACCAGCCTCTTCCCCTGCCTGTCAACTGGGCACGATAACGGGCTCTCTGCAAGCACGGGAAGGGCTCACAGTGAGGTTGGAGGGGAGCAGGCAGCCCCTGGCTCCAGAGGAAGGTGGCTGGCACAGACCTCCCTCCTTGCTGAACACCCTGGGATGCTCTGGCACCCCCTCGGCACGCAGCCCACCAGCTCCTCCGTGCTGCCGGGGAAAGGAGCCTCCAGTCATGCCTGGCTGCTGGCAGGGAGCTGCACGGGTGCTGGGGAGGAAGGAGAGCTCCTGGGCTTCCTGTGCTTGTGCTCAGCCATGAAACCAATTATCTTTGTTGCAATTAAAAAGGAGGAGAGACAAAACCCTCTGACCCAGAGCATCTGCAAATCCTGGAGCCAGCGCCCACGGCAGAGGAAGGAGGAGCAGATCTCCTGGAGGCATGGCTCCCTGCCAGCCCCTTCACACACTGGGGATGGATTACGCAGCAGCACGTTCGGGAACAACAGGTGGTACCACAAATTTGCAGGATAGAGATGAGATGCTCCCAAGTCCTTGGTCACCTTCTTACAGCCCCGCCAGTCCTGCTGCTGCAGATATAGTGGTCAAGGTGCATCAGAGGCTACAGGCAGTAAGTGGCTCAGGGTCAAGGGGCAGTTCCCAAATGACGTTTCGGGTCACTGTGAGGCAGTGACGCAGTGGTGTTGATGAGAAATGCTTCCCAATCTCCTTGGAGCTGTGTCTGGGGACATTGCTTACACCCTGTGTGGAACTGGGAGATCAGAGACTTATCTGGCCCAGCTCCTTCACAGACAGGCAGGAACAGGGCTCTCATAGGGACTGGGAGACCCAGAGCGTTATCCCTGGCCTTTGCCCTTCACCCCAAGCAGAGTGATTCCTGGGTGTGCTGGTTTCACTTGGCTAGCAGCCAAACACAGCCCTGCACTCACTCCCCCTCTCCAGGGGCTAGAATTGGGGGGCAAGGGTAAAAACAAGCATAGGTTGAGACAAGAACAATTTAATAATGGAAATAAAATTACACTTAAAATAATATTAAAATTATAATGATAATAATAATAGAATAGAATATGCAAATGAGTGATGCACCATGCAATTACTCACCACCTGCCGACCAAGCCCAGCCTGTTCCCAGATAACAATCCCAGAGGAGTAACAATCCCAAACCGAAACCACAATCCCAGAAGAGAGAGAGTCCAAGCAAAAGCCAGGGAGAGCAGGAGACCCTCATTAATATACTGAACATGACGTTATATGATATGGAATACCCTACTGGCACATCCAAATGCCAGTTTAGCTTATTAATGTAAATATTCCTCGCTCCCCCTAGATCTTGCACTTGTAAACTAACAAAACACAAAGTCCTTCAACTTCCAGTGACAAAATGAAAACACTGGTATGTTAGTTACCAACATTTTTCTCATAACAAATCCCATGCTGAAAACAAAACACGGCGCTATTCTAGCTACTAAGAAGAAACCTAAAAACCAGGAGACTGGGGAAGCAGCCTGTGCTGAAGGCTGCGTAACAAACTGCCACCTTCTCAGCAGAGGAGCCTGCAGGAACTGTGGTTAGCACATGTGAAATTCAAGCCATTTCCACAAGGACCCTCTGTTGAACAAGTGTCAGGCAAAGGAGCATGTGATGAGATGAAATGAGATGCTGTCATCATTAAACCCGCCTGGGAGACGGACCTTCCCCATGTGCCGCTGGCTCTCTGGCTGGATGCCAGCGTGATTCCTCCTGACCACACACCCCAGCCTTGCTTTATTGGTCCTGTAAAACACACACGCAGTGGCTCGCAGGTACCAGCATCCCTGCTGACACCTCATTTGCAAGAATATTACCGGAGGCAAGTAAACACAGGCAAGTTATTAGTATCAGTGTTAGCGGAGACTATCTAACTTGGATCTCATCCTGCGTGAACAGGTAGCGAGGGAAGGCACTGCCGTAAAGAGATCTCTCAAGAGAAAGCTTCAGAAGAGACAAGCTGAGACAAAGCAAACCCCAGCATCCTCCTCTTAAAGAGCTAAGGGACAGTAGCTGAGATCAGAGCATCTGCCTTCTCTCCCACAACCACAAGGTCTCCCTGGACGAACCCACAGCTCCGAGATGGCCCCGGCTCTCTGGGGAATGCTCCCTTCCCTCATCCGGCTCAGGGACTAGAGGATTTTGATTGAGGAAAGACGTTTTAAAAAATAATCAGCGTTTTACTGCTGTTAAGCCTTGGTGAGGCACACACTGCGCTGTGTTGGCTGTAACTGTACAGACCCCAAGGTCAACGACCACAGCTAATGGGACGGGGATGCTGCTCGCAAGGTCTCTTCTCTGTGTCCCCACCCCAGGCAGGACCAGGTATCTAATGCCCTCTCTGAAATGTCTCTCTAATCAGTAGGGTTACAGCAGGAGCAGTCCCAAGGCTCCTCTGTGTGAGTTCTCTGTACAGCCAGTGAAAAGAGGAGTCTCACGAGAACTGCTCGGAGGTGACGCGGCAGCAGCCAGGAGGAGAATTACCAGCTGCTCCACACACGGAATACAATTCCCATTAAAAAGAGAGGAAAAAAAAAAAAAAAGCAAAGCAGAAAAACCAACCAAGCACTGAATCACTTCAAAGCATCCTCTGTCTAACCTGAAGAAAGGATCCTCCGCCAGTGAGAGCCCACAGCCTGGGAGATGCTCCCAGCGCAGCTTCCCCCCCCCCCCACACCCCCCACATGCCACCACCCACCTTGCTCCTCAGATGGAACCGAGCTGCCTCCCAGGGGAGCTGCAGAGAGAAACCTCCAGGAGGTCTGGGGGGTCCATGGGGTCTCTGAGGCAAGGCGTTGAGTGCAAAGCGCTTTGAAGTCCTACCTCATGTGGGAAGTATCACCTGCCTCCCCCTGGAAGAAATCAAAGCCGGGGCTCTGCAGGGTATGGGGCAAACACTGCCACACCATCCCAGCACCCCAGGTGCACCCAGCCCCGAGATGGGGGGACTCTCTGCCAGAACTGGGTGCTGGGGCCAGGTGAGAACTGCCAGGAGGAGAGGACATGCACCCCACCACAGCCAAGTCCCCACACCCCACAGCCAGCCCCTACGACCGGAGCACTTCCATGGGGAGAAGGACCAGGAGAGGAGCCATGAGGGGTTGTTAACTGGGCATCCCGCTAATGGGAAAGGGAATGAAGGGCTTCCCAGAGAGACCGGCACTGGGATCTGGATTTAGCAGCATTGTTCCTTGAGGACTGCAAAAACAATGTGAACTCCTGGGCGGTTCAACCTGAAGAGAACATCAAACTAGCAGGGAGCGAGGAGAGGCCAGCACCATAGGAGGGATGGCGATTACAGAATTACCTGCCAGCCTTTAGGATGATAAATTACATGAGATTTTACCCAGATAAACCAAGACTTAATGCAGCCGGGAAGACAATCAGTGCTGGGGCAGGAGCAGCAGTGCAGAAGCAAAGCCTGGAGGGTAGAGCAGGCGCTAAAGCGGAGCTGACTGCCACGGCAGAGCCATGCGGGGAGCGATGCCGGCGCAGGGGAGCAGGGACAGACGCAGCACCCGGCTCCTCACCAGAGAAGGACAGGGGGACGATGCGGTTTAGCTTGGCACACACCGAGATCGGGGCTGCGAGAAACCTCAGCCCCTGCTTAGCAGTCAGGTCAGGCAGCACCAACGCTGCCCGGGCGCCTGGGAGAGGACGCGTTGTTTTTTCTCTTGCAGTCAGAGAGCACAGGGATGGTTTAATCTCTGCACCACCAGCCAGGATGGTTTCTGCGTTGCTGCCTGCCCCAGACCCACAGGCATTCCAGGACCTGCAAACTACAGGCGTGGGCTTCGCGAGAGCAAGACACAGAAATAATTCAAGACCAGAAAAGGCTCTGCTTCCCCATGCTTAAC
>NW_010341103.1:23314-25430 GCF_000700745.2 Antrostomus carolinensis
TCTCCTTCTCCAGGGTTGTAGATGACTGAGCCCTCAGAGCTGGGCACTTCCCTTGGTCACCAACACATCCCAGCTGGCAAGTAGCTGCCTCCTCACGGTCTTTCCAACCTTTGCCAACGCTGGGCAAGATGAGGCTTTGCTGCTTGCCACTCCAAGGCAGGCTGCCCGGTTTGCCACCCCAGGCGCCAGGGTCCTGCCCCCCCAGTCGGCCGCTTCCTGGCTCTCCCTGGCAGGGATGGAGCACACACACCCTACCCAGGCCCCGGGGACAAGGACGCGGGCTCCCCATTCAGCTGTTGCCATTTGGAAACATCTCCTTGGTCTCTTGGAAACGCTGCCACATGGGAGCTGCCGCTCAGGGAGTGAGTCACGGTGCTGGGTGGGCAAAGGTGGGCACACAGACAGGCCCGCCCCCTGAGACCCCTCCTCCCCCAGCTGCCGCACAGAGGTGGCACAGGGCAGAAAGCCAGGGTGTCCCCACGAAGCAGCATCTCCCATGGCTGAGTGACAGCCCCATGCCTTTCACCCCGCTCTGCTGCTGCTAAAGCGCTGTGAAGCGTTTCCCAGCGGCTGCTTTTTCCTGCCATGGCATCAGGGAGAGAGGGAGCAGCCCTGGGAAGGCAGCTCCTGCTGAGATGGAGACTCCGTGTCTCACTGCACTGAGGCACGTGGCATGAGAATATCCTCCCCCCGAGCTTGGAGGCTCTGGGGCTAAGGGGAAACTGAGGCACGGGGCAAGGAAGGGACTTGCAGCAGGAGATCACTGATGGTGCAGGAGCCCATGGGCAAAAGGCTCCCCTGAGTCTCCTCACCCCAGGGGAGGCAACCCCCAGCCACAGGGCAGCAGCCCAGCCACCCCACTTTGGGGACCACCTCCTCACCTGGCCTCAAAGACAAGCACAAGCTCCCGAAAAACCGATGGGATGATAAGCACCTCTTCTGAAAGGGAGAAATTACCACAAAATACAGATTATGCTAATACCTTGGTTACCAAAACGATGCTCCCTGAATGCTGAGTAGGAAAGAAAGCCACGGAGAATGGAGAATGAAAATTTGTTTAACCAAGAGCTGTGTCATGTCTTTTCAAAGCCCTGATATGTGGAGAGGGGCCTCCTTGTGCAGAGGGGCTTTAGGAGGCCACCACAGCCCACTGACCATCACACCAGGGACTGAGACAGCGCTCGGTGTTTCCCTTTCCTCCCAAAGTGCTTCAGAGCTGTTACTATTGCTCCCCTTGGAAGAATGAGGAAAGTGAGGCACAGAAGGAGAAGGCACTTGGCCATGAAGACCCAGTGTGTGGAGACAGAGAAGAGGTTAATGTGCCACTGCGGGGATGCCCCAAGCTGGGCACAGAGCAGGGCATCCTGCTGCTTCCCATCCCCCCGAAAGTGCTCCAGGACAGCTGGCACTCCCTGCTGTGGCGTGATGGGTCAGACTCGTGTGGAGCAGAGGTGTTGAGAGAGGCAACAAGAGCACGGGGCTGGGGAAAAAAACGATGTGGGGTATTTGGGATGGGCTGGGATGGCAGCAGCCAGCAGCGCTGGCAGGAGGCTGGTTAGGGGAGGGCTAAGGGGGCATCTGGAGTTTTGATTGAACAGGCAGGGACTGCCCTGCCTCGGCACACGCTCCCTGGCACAGAGGCAATGGTGTTCCAAAGGCCTGATGTCACTGGCTTGAGAGGAGCAGGGCTCAGCCTGTCACCCACCGCTGCACAGCCCTGGCCGTGCTCCTCTGCTCTGGGTTTCTTCCAGCCTCACCCACCACCACGGTGAGTCAGTTTTGCAACCCCAAGCTCCCAAGTAGGCTGTGCAGCCAGGGCCAGAGCCGCAAGGGCAAGCATGGCTACTGCGCTGCCGAGGGCGGAGCTGGCCGCAAGCGTGGTGCCATCCTCGGTGGTGGTGGTGGTGGAGGACCCTGACAGCTGTTTCAGCCTTGCAAACAAGGCAGCTTTGGAAGGATCAAGTGCTGATTTGAAAGGATGGAGTGTGACACACGTGAGACAAGGGCCATCAGGCAGCACAGCAGCACTGGCTCCATTTCATGCCTGGCCACCACAGGGTAAGGTGGATCTAAAAGGGACAGCTGATATGATACAGCCACAGCAAAACCACACAGC
>NW_010341103.1:25524-26361 GCF_000700745.2 Antrostomus carolinensis
CTCACCTGCCTGCCAGTGCTCACTTGCCAAGTCCCACTGACGTTACATGGGGAGGAAGGACAACTGATGACGCAGTAAATGCCAGCAGAGCCAGCCACAGAATGCTATTTCCTATCCCCGTGAAGCAGAGAAGCCGTAAGTCAGCGAGAATGCTCTTTGTATCATCCCCATGCACCAAAGCCAGGCAGATTTATGGAAGCAGCGCAGGCTCCGGCAGCTCAGCATCCCCTCCCACAGCCAGTGGCAGGAGCAAGTCCACAGTGCGAGTGTCTCCGTGGGCAGCACCCACCTTTCCCATTCCCAGGGTGAAATCCCTGCCTGAGGTCCAGGACTTTGCCTGCTTGGACCATGACAGCTGCCTCTTCAAATCCACCTCTGGATTTGAGTGCTCCAACAACATTTCCAGAACCCAGGAGTTTCTTCCCATGCCCAGGGAGAGATGGATCTCACCCCCAGCTGCTCAGCAAGCCCCTGCCCGGCTTCCCAGCCCCTTTCCAACCCTGCCTTGTCCTCGGGCAGGTCTCCTCCACCACAGAAAGTCCTGTTTGGCCTCTCTGCACTCCTGCAATGCTGGTGTTTGCTCCCAACAACACGTGTTGGATTTGCTTTTGATCAGCAAAAAACCACCTCCTCCTCATCTCCCCCCTGTCCTGAGCTTGCACTACCTCAGGAGAGACAGAAAGTTAAATTCATGTACAAGGTGAGAAAAGCCAGATGTCTCCTGCTACATATAACCACAGCAAACAGTGCAGGCACTTTGCAGATCCCCTGTGACACCAGATACCCACCTGTTACGAATACAGCTCCTGACTTCTCTCAATTAGCTCTAACTCTCTT
>NW_010341103.1:26378-32231 GCF_000700745.2 Antrostomus carolinensis
GCCCTCTTGGGGGAGCAAGGGACTTGCTGGAGGTGCCAGTCCACCAGCAGGACTAACCTGTGGGTAGTTTCTATCCACTTCAGGTGGAACAAGCCTGGCAGGACACTGCTCCAGCACACTGGCATGGTGTGGCTTCACATCAGACATGGCTTATGGAGGAGTGTGCAGGTCTGTCTGGTGGAATTGCAGCTCCAGCCTCCAGCATGGACAAGGTGGACTTGTTCCCAGCTGCCTGTCACCTCCCAGCCACATGCACTCACTCTGCCAAAGGAAGGGCTTAACCTGGGGATCAGAGCTCACATACAGCTGGCCAGAGGGAAGTGTCCCAGCACTCCTCCCCATGCTTTTGCTGATGGGGCTGAAGGCAGAGATCCTGTTGTGCCTCCTCCTGTGAACATACAGCAATGCCACAGGGGCTTTCTGCAGACAGCCAAACCCCTCAGCTGCCCACACACCACCCATCTCCCCAGGCCAACAAGCTGCAGCCTTCATTTTCACTGCCCTCAGGAAAAACAGCTCAGGCACCAGGCAGTATGATCCCCCTGGGTTATATATGAACTTTTCCAGGCACCATCTGGAGATATCTGGGGATTTTTGCTGCCAGCCTGCTTAGAGACACCTATCACTTATATGACAAAGAGCCACTAGATCTCCCCGTTCCTGGCCAGAGCACAGCGCTAAGATCTCTCTTTGCCCCTGGGATGGGAGAGGCTTGCATGGAGCTGGAGAGCAGCCTGCCCTGGTAGATACCACCCAGACACCATCTCAAGTCTTCCCCAGAGGGTCCTCTGTCCAAGCCCAGCAGCTGGGAGGAGGGATGTGACAGTCAAGGTGGCCCCGTGGAGGGACAGATTGCTTCAAGTGCCTGCGGACAGTGCTTTCCCTCTGCACCCGAACACAGTGCTGTGTGGTAAATTTCAGTACTGACCAGACTATGGTCTTCACATGGGCAAGCCCCCCCATTGCAGCCCAAAGTCAACATGAGCAAGCAACAACAAAGATGAAGAGAGGAGGATGGATCCTCAAAGATGGCTGCAGACCCTGACAGAAGCAGGTGCAGGATGCAAGAGAGCATCGAAACAGTGGAAATAAAGAGTAAGGAAATATGACCTGAAAGAAGCAGTTAAGCCTCCAGAGAGGAAACGCGTGGCAGGGCATGGACCGAGGCTGGTTATCCGCACAGGGAGATGGACTCCATGACCTTTTCCCACCTGTTCCCAGACAAGCAGAGCACTCGCTGTAGGCTATGCCACAGACAGGCAATGCCAGGGAACAGATCTGCTCAAAAAAGGTCCCAAAGCTGGACAGAGGCCTGAAACACAAGTTGTGTGGGGCAGGGACCACATCTTTTGCATCCTCTGCATCTGTCCCGGTGCCCAGCTGAAGAGCTGGCAGGACAGCAGGAACCAGAGCTGCCTGTGGCCTTGCCGGGCTCTACAGCCATTTCAGCTGAGACATGCCTCCAGGATTGTTAAAACACTTATGATATGAGTGATGGCAGAAGGATATTGGCTCCACCACATCGGCTGCCCTCCCACACTCTTTTTAGCGTTGCTCCTTTTAATAACTCCAGTTAATATGACATGGCTCTACCAAGAGTCCTTTTAGACCAGCAGCCTCTGAGTTGCTTGGAAACTGTTTGCTGCAGCGACCAAAAGCCGCTGTCAGGAAGGATGGATGCCAGCCTGCTTCCCGGGGCTGCCAGCACTGGGAACCCAGCAGAACAACCATGCTCCCTTTCCTGGCGTGTGCTGGGAGCTGGAGATAGCAGAAATGAGGTGGGAACAGCTCTGACATGCATCAGGGACAACGAGAGAGCCAGGAAACGCTTGGGGACCACGAGGTTTGTTGGAGGACTCGGTGATCCCACGGCTGCGTTTCAAAACGTTCCTGGCCAGAGAGTAAGGGCGGATTTCCAGACCAGCGTTCACAGAAAATGTGCTCGGCCTCACAAGATTTATTTGGTCAAATCTGGACATTGAATTCAATCATTAAGAAGTGAGAGAGAGGGTTTTGCTTTACAGGCAAGTCTCAGTGCGGCCTTAATGGTGAAGTCATTTAGCGACACCTCCGTAATACTCTATGAATAATTAGGTATCTCTTCCAATTTATGGCTTACCATAAAATGATGCTACAATTTGGAGACAGTACTTTTTTTTATACTGTAGCAATGACAAAAAGCATATTTTATTGCACGAATGGCAGTGTAAGTATATTTATCCATTGGCCAGGATTCTGTAGTATACTTTCCTCTCTAATGGCTGTACAAACATATATACATCCCAGATTTATACCCAGATTTTCCATACTTTGCTTTTAAATTTACATAATATGTGAAATTTTGTGTATAAAATGGAGAAGAGCATCGAGCCGTTCCTGCCAACCCACCCTCCTGAATTCAGTGCTCCCCCGTCTCACACCGCTCACGTTTCCCCACAATGACAGTGCTACGGGGATCCCACAACCGCCTTTGGGATCTCAACTTTTACCTCAGCGCTGTCGGGGAGGAAGAAGGCTGAGGGGGAGGTGGGTGAGGACCCCAGGGACAGCTCAGCATGGGAATCCCCAAGAGGAGAAACGTGAGGGGTGGAGATTCTGCTAATGCTGGTGAAACACATCTCCAACAGCATCCCACCTGACACCTCCCTCCATCACCCCGGTGAAGCACTGCCTCTCTTTTTTTTTTTTCTTTTTTAAATATTGTGGAATTAGAAGTCTGATTGATATGAATATGTAACAATGCTGCTTTATTAATAGCAGCTGCATTATCAGTTCACTCCCTGCTATTGGCAGGAGATCTGGGACAATATGTGGTTTGAAAACTAAAGAGAAATGCAACCCGCAAAGGCAGCAGCGGCAGTGAGATAATTTCACTGCTTTTCTCGGTGAGCAGGCCGGCACAAACCCGGCGGTCACTGATGCATCACCATCGCTCTTCCTGCCCAGTCGCAGGAGCAGGCATTGGGATGGCTCCATGGCATGGATGGTCCCAAGCACATCACACAACCATCTGCAAAAGGATTTGCAGCCAAGGCCCCAGTACAGGGAGGAGACACCCCTTCAAGCTGGGGAGCACAATCACCAGCTTTAACTTCTGCAAATTGAGGTCATTCGGTACAGAGTATCATGCACGGGTAATAAACTCCCTTCACAGTTTGCTTTCCTTACTCCCCCCATCACCACCCTGGAGGCTTAAACGAAAACAAGATTACAAAGGAGATTGTATTGGACATATTTCTGGTGTGCTATTTTAGCTGTAAATTATGCCAGCTTCATAAAACCCCAACTGTTCTTTCCCCGAGATCCCTGCATAGATTGGTTTGCTAAGATCAGGCAACCAGGCGCTTGCTGTGGGCAGACATCATCTGGAAAAACGCTTACAGGGTCCAAACAGTAGCACGATGCTGTAGTGCTAAGTGTGTGTATATATATATATATAAATACACACACACATATACACATACACACATATAGGCATGTACACATAGGCATGGCAGCACCCGAGAACTTCCCATGCCTGTTGATTACCTAAACAGTGACACATACAGGTCTTCCAAGTCTCTATCTGCCAGGCTTCGGCGATCCAACCCTACGGATCATCTGTGCCATTCCAGCTGCCTGTGCCAACACAGCTGACGCTTTCCTCAGCCTTAGCTAATCCCAGGAGAGAGCAGAACATCAGGCAGCATGGTCTGAAGTTAGGCTGGACACAAGGTACAGGACACAGGGCCATGCTCTGTCATACTGCACGGAGCAAGCGTGTGTTAGCACACGTGGCAAGGTGACCAGGGCAGGCTGCCGTGGCAGTCACAGGGCTCCCAGCTCCGGGCAAGGCTGGGGAGATGGGGCTCTGCAGCACCAACGCAAAATGGCCACGGCTTGAACTTTGCTACAGCAAACCTGGCAAGAGGTTTTGCAATTCTTCTCACGAGCATCACTGCACCTTGGCTGTGCTCCACGACCCTGGAGAACAGAGCAGCCAGGCTCCCAGCACACAGTGCTGCTTCAGTTTTATGAGAGTCTAGTGGTGCTGCCCAAACTAAAAGGACAAGAGCTCGGTTCACACTCTGCTCCAGTCCCCGGCCTCTCTCCTACAGTGCTGCCAACACCCGCTCCCCCTGCATCAGGGCTGCCTCCACCCCGCGCTACAAAGGTGTGCAACAGGCACCTGGAGCAGAGTGCCACCACTCTGCCACCTCCAAGGGATGAGAGCTGCTCTGAGCCCCAAGGAGATGAAGCCATTGAAGCCCCCACAGCCCACAGGAGCCCTCCTCCACCCGCTCCCGTTACCTGGAGGAAGGTGGCTCAGGAGCAGCAGCACACTTTGCCTTTCCCTGAGCAGACATGGCAGCGAGCTGTCTCCCCTGTCACCCTCCCACAGCTCCACCTGCTCGGAGCAGAGCCAGGTCCACCACGTTTTCTGCACATGTCAACTCACAGCCCACACTGCCAGCCCGGGAAAACCCTCCCTGGCAGGACGGGTCCAGCCCATCTCATCCATCCTCCTCTCCAAGCAGCCCCTCCAGCCAATGTTATGGCAGACTTTGTTTTGCACATCTATCCCAAGTCTCCCACATGAAGAATCCCTGCAGGGTCAGTGACCTTTGAGGAGACCATGCAATTTGTGAGTAGACATCTACACATCTTCTCTAAGGAAGAATACAGCACACTACCTGCAAGCTGGCAGAGGTGTTTGTGTTGCAGTGTCATGTATTAGGAAGAAAAGGGCAGAAGCTCAAGAGTGGTCAAGGCAGCACAATAATGCTGGACAGATGTGAAAGGGTTCATACCCACAGACCCTGGGGTGCCTCACCGTGCTCTCTGATGGGGAGCTGCATCTCTCTCACGTGGACACACACGTGTCCCCACCTGTGACAAGCCATCTCTGCACATTACACTGTGCCTTTCACCACCGGGACCTGGCATGGGGTTTGTCTGCACGTGTACGTATCTATCAATACAAAACCAGGCTTCCTAGGCAATCAATAATGCTATTTAAGAGATAAATCTCACTATTGACTGGCTGCTGAGGCCAGCTCCTGATTAATTGAAAAGACAGAGAGAGAGAATGGCGAGGGAGCTCAGAAGTGTCCCCAATGTCACTGGGCATCAGTCCTGCGTGCTCAGGCTGTGCAGGCGGGGATGGATTGGGCTGGTGATGGATTGGGCTGGGGATGGATTGGGCTGGGGATGGATTGGGCCATCTGTCTCGGGGTTACAACAGGACAGGGCTGTGCAGGGACCCATCTTCTAAGGGGGATGCAACTCCACCACCAAACACCTCCACGACCTGAGACCACAGCTTCAGGTCTCTCTAAACCCAGCAGGGACCACAAGGTACGGCTAAGCAGAGACATGATGATTTTTACACAGCTGAGGATCCGTACACCCCTGGGGAAGAAAAGTTCCTTCTGTGGACACGTGTGAGCACTCGCTGTGCTGTGCCCAAATTAAAACTGGACATTGTGTTCCCTGAGTCCAGCCATGGCTGTGCCGGATTTGAGGCTCCTCAACCATCCCACACCCAGTCTTGCTGTTTTGATCACTTTACATGGGTCAAAGGGGCTTACTGGCTGCCAAGCCCTCAAAGGGAGCTCCTGGCCTCCACGTGTCCGTCCTGGCTGCAGGAGAAGTCTTTGCTGTGGTGCTATGGTCCTCTCCCAACCCATCTCCAGCCCTCCATTTTTGGGAGAGGACAACTCCCACCAGAACAGGTCAGAGCAGGGGATGAGCAGAGCTCACCCAGCCTCATGGGGAAGGCTGTGAAGGAGCCATCCCATTCCTCCCTGTGGAGGAGAGCCATGTCTTACAAGCATTCGAGGGAGAACAACAGAAGGGAAAGCACTGCTGAAC
>NW_010341103.1:32261-33039 GCF_000700745.2 Antrostomus carolinensis
TTGTGCCACCCCAACAGACTGCCACTGCACTGCCCAGAGATAATATTCAGGCAGATCAGAATTTCCAGCCCTCCAAGCAGCGAGGATCTGAACAGACTCCCAGCAGGAGCCACAGAAGAAGAAAGACTCTGTTTTAGGTAGGCTAGGTCAACTGGAAAAAGATATGTCCTTCAACAAGGAGGGGCATCTTCCAGCCCGCAGTGCCTAAGGCCACCACTTCCCCAAGCTCCATGACTTGAGGATGGATGGTGCCACAATGCCTTTCACGTTCCCAAGCGTTTCTCCCTGGCTGATGTGGATCTGTGTCTCTGTCCTCTTAATTTCAAAGCCAGAGCAAACCAACAGCTCTGGTGCTGCAGACGGATGGGTGCTGGATGGGAAGGACCACGTCCAAACAAGCCCTGCTCTGCCAGGGAGCAAAAGGCCCCATGACATCAGCCCATCTCCTTCCTCCCAGCACGGGCTCTGAGACATCACCCAGTGATGCCACTGCTGAGTCCTGGGAGGGGATGGCAGTATCAAAAAGCATCTAAAGCCTGGGAGATTCAGGCTGCTTTCTGCCCCATGGCAGGAGAAGTAGGAACAGTCCTGCTGCCCCAAGCCCACAGCAATGGTGGGGGAACATTCAGTGGAAGACCCCCAGATGATCTGAGCCTTGTTCCAGCCAGGCTGGAGGCTCCCCGAGACTTGATCATTATATAAACATTTTTCACTACAGAAACGTGGTGCCTGTGGCTGGGGCTGCCCTGGCAAGTGAAACCGAACCCACCGGGACGGA
>NW_010341103.1:33074-35289 GCF_000700745.2 Antrostomus carolinensis
GAAGGACCAGTGCTAAGGCAGAGCTGAGGACTTGAGGCTTTGTCCTTCAGTGACAAGGAGCAGCTGCCAAGCCAACTGTAAAAGCATCTTCCTGGTACCACGGGGCTGCGATTGGAGGCAAAATCCCAGCTCTGCAGACCCAGGGGCAGGTCCCAGAGCTGTGTTTCCTGCTCGCCCCAACACACAGGTCAGCTCCCATCAGCTCAGGTGGTGAAAGAAAACACGAAGGCAGCTGGTGCAAACAGCACCTTATCTCCCAACTGCTTTCTGCTCAGGGACTTCTCCCGTGCTAGACTGGGCTTTATGCTTTTAGGCTTCAATTCAAGGATTGAACTAGCTTATTTCAAGACAGAAATGAGCTCCAGAGCTCGCTACAAGCACACCGGTGTTTACTGCAAAGCATCTCAGGAAGCTCGAGGCCAACAGGTCCCTGTTCACCCTACCTCATTGGGTGGCACCTCTTCCCTTCCCTGGCCTTATCTCCAGCACCAGAGAGAATGTGGTTTTGCATCTGCTCCTCAGGCCCTTCCTTAACAAGCGATCCCAATTCCCCTGCACTGGGAAAGCCTTGGGAAGCCGAGTCAGCTGCTGACAGCCAGCAGCACTGGTGTCCAGGATGGGATGAGGGACTTCACACTGGGACAAACTGCAACAGCCGGGGCTGCAGCAGGGACAGCCCTTGGTGCCAGCAGTGATGAAGCCCTGGGAAGAGGCAGACATGCTCTGATCATGGGGTACCACTGGCTCGGTGCTACCCATGCTGGAACACCCTGTGCCCGCTTCATGGGTGGGTCCCATAGCAATTGCCTGCAATGATGCTGAAGTCAGGGCTTCGAAGCAGTGCTGCAGCACAAGGGTGGCTGTCCCCCATGCCAATCAAGCAGGCAGTCAGCACATTGACCTGCCAAACCAGGAGAGCAGCCACACTACCGGAGATGGACCTACACCAGGGTGCCACAGGGGGCTGCTTACCCTGTAGGATCCTGCAGCAGCATCACACGGCCCGAGGAGCTCAGCTTGCCCTGACCAAGCACTGGGCACTCCTCAGAGCCCACTCCCCACCCCACCACCATCTCACCCCAGCTCCAGCCAGTGGCTGTTTGCAGAAAGGAGCCATTGGGGGCGCTGCATGGTGACAGCGGCGCTGGAAGGAGGCAGACAGCATGTCAGCCAACGCAAGAGAAAGTTCAGCATCACGGAGGGGTGAGCACAGCAGCAGGTCCTCAGCGAGCAGCCAGAGAGCAGGAGGCTGCAGGCCTGGCCGCACAACAGTGCTCAAAGGCACAGGGAGAGGACACTGCCTGGGCAGGCAAAGGCCAAAGGAGATGGTGGAGCAGTCCCTTCTTAAAAAAAAAAAAATAGAAAAAAAGAAGGAAAAAAAAAATGTTTTTGGTTGCTGCTCAGGTGCAGCACGAACTCCTCGCTGCAGAACGACATGGATGCCAGCAGCTCACACAGGGGCACGGATGGGTATGGAGGGCTGCTAAGCAGAGGGAAACACCCTGCCCGAGTTTCTGCCCAGAACGGAGGCAGTGCCAGCCCTCCCCTGCACTTAGCACCCCTAAGACAGACCACAGGCTCAGCCTCTCCTGGGCCTGACCCAGAACCACTCTTGCCCTCGAGACAGTCTCATGCCTGGCGAGGCTCTCACACACAAGAACACACACCCCAGCCTACCCTGGTGCAAACCAGCTTTTCTCAAAGTCACCCTTCCCTTGTAGACACGGGGAAACTGAGGCACGGGAGGGTGGAAGGCAGCACACAGCTCACTGGCTGCCATGAAAGAAGAGAAGGATGAGAATGTTTTCAAATCGCTCTTCCCCAAAAGCAAGCCATGTCTCTCTATCAGTCCTTCTGCTGACAAGGAGGAAAACTCATCTCATCCAAATAGCTCTACAACAGAGAATGAGGAAAAAAACCCAAACAAGCCCCAAGCCAGGAGCCAGGCACATTCATCTCTCTTCTTTCAGCTCAATCAGCCACAATCTGCGACGACAACTGCCAGGATAACAGACTAACAGCAAGAACGTCGCCACCCAGGACCATGCCAAGGTGATCTGGGGGGCAGCGGCGGAGCTCCCTGCCCTGCACCCCTTTCTCTGCACAGCCTTGCCCCAGGTGCTCCGGGATGGGGAAAGCCATCTCAGGTGAAAGCAGCGCTCAGCAGCACTGATCCCATTCAGACCACGCGAGCCCCACAAAACAGATTCCTCCT
>NW_010341104.1:0-843 GCF_000700745.2 Antrostomus carolinensis
TGCCCCTCCGGCGCATGCGCGGCTGGCGTCTGTGCCCGCCCCTGGGCTGGGGGCGTCCGCGGTCGGCTGCCGGCCTGGCCTGGGCGGGCTCTGTTGTGCTCTGCGGGTTGCGTGGCTCTTGGCGGAGGGGCTGAAGGTTGTCCGAGGCGCTGCTGGGAAGCCGGGGAGGTCTGTGCTCCTCGGCGGCGGCGGGGCCCCTCGGGGACGAGGGACAGTGAAACCCGATCCCAGCCAGATCGTACAGGTCACTCTTAATGTTGCTGTTCATTCTGCCGAGTTGAGGACCTGCCCCCTGAAATGCCATGATTTGCTGTGACCTACATTTCAGGAGTGTTTCTTCTCGAGTCAGCATGTGTAGAGCTTCCACATCTTGATTTTAGTCTCAGGAGACACTAGTCCTACCTGTGTATGGGATTCTGTCAAAGGACATCAGGAAGTGGCTGGATGGTAGCGAGTCATGCACTAATAGGTACAAAGTTTGGGTGCAAACATTGTAAGCACATCATGGTAAGTCAGGGTAGCCATTGCCATAACTACCCAGCATAATTACACAAGACCAGTATGTTGTTTTCTGCTTCAGAAGTCGCCACAGGTTTGCTGTAGGGTTTTCTTTCCTTGCCCACTTAAAGTTTTCAGATGAGTTTTATTTCTGTTTATTAAGCCACAGCAGTAACACAGCTAAAAAGTAGTATCAGTCTTTCCCAGAGAACGATGTTTTCACCTTCTTTCAGAAAGAGACCGTGGTGCCGAAGGTTCCAGCTCCCTCGTGTTTTTGTCTGCCTGTTGCCGTGGCAGTCTCTGAAGGGGACAGAAGCAGAATTAACAGAATCACACTGTCTGGAA
>NW_010341105.1:0-11937 GCF_000700745.2 Antrostomus carolinensis
CCCTTGTGAGGAAGTTATAGACCACAATGATATCTCCTCTCGTCTCCTCTTTTCAAGGCTAAACAAACCTTTCATCTGTCCTTTGAAGAACAGTGGGGACTTTAAAGCTGAATGGACTGAAGAAATATTTAATGATGAATCGTTATTTGCTAAAGTGAGAAACCAACAAAAATGTACTTGTTTTTTTAAATGACACGTGTTACTGTTTAGATAAACAAAGCATAAATTCAGCTGGAGCCTCCGTCAAGAAGAAACCTAAAATCATAGTCATTTGTAAACTGATAGTTCACACATTTTTAGGTCCCGTTTCCCATGAAATGATGACATGAAATGCCCATGGAAACAACATAATAAAGGCTGGGTTTTTTTTAAGAGTAGAATGAAATATCAACATTTATTGCAGTAGATATACAGCTAAGTTTTGCAGTACTACTGACACATTCTATCAGATTTGTAGGTTTTCAAATATTACATTATTATATTTTTTATTCTTATTAGTGGGTTTGCAACTATAGTGTTATTTAATTTGTTGTTTGTTAGTGTGGTATGAGAAATTGTTATGGTATCAGTCTTTCAAATAAAAACTGAAATTTTAAATTCTGAAAACAACCAGTAATAAGATGTATATATTATTTTTAGTATTGATTTTACACTGAAAAGTTATCAGGTTTCCATAGTATTTGTTAATTTTAATTGCCCCTAAGTTCTCACTAAGTTAGTAGGATATTTATTTTGAAATGCAGGGGGATGGGGAGGAACATTTTATCAATTTATGGGGAGTTTATAAGGCTGGAAATTCTGGAGTCAGCACAACAGCTTTGGGCAAAATCCTGCTGTTATGCAATATGGTTGTTGAGGAGGGGAGAGCGGAGAGGTGCTGGCAGGAGAACCAGCCTACTTCTGCAGAACCAGGTAGAGCAAGTCAACTAGGGAGAAAAAATGGTCAGGGAAGGTATCCTGTGGTATGTATCATACTTGCTAGTCAGTGCCTAGCAGGCCATAGCTAGTATTGGTCTGATAGGTGCTGGGCTAAAGGTAGCAGGTCATGGAGGAGGCAGCAGTCCATGAGTGGAAGAAGGGCCCTGGTCCCTCCCTGGCCTATGTCCAATCACCCAGCTCTGTATGAAGCTACATAACAGTGGCTGTTTGCAAGTGAGAATGGCAAAAGAGACCTATCTTAAGTGTTTTTACAGTATCTTGAATAACTTTCAAAATTCTTGCATATTTGATTAGAACAAATATCCATGCATGAAGACAAATCAGTATTTTAGAACTAAGTTTGTATTATAGTTATTGCTAAATCACCGTCAACATACTACTAGTAATATGCATTTTCTGAGGACATATTGTTTATGCTTATTCTTTATATTTTTAATGATCTCATACCACTAAACATTTATGTTCTGGAGGAGCTTAGATGAAGTTTAACAGAAGGCTTTGGACTAAATTGCTTTTCTTTTCCTGTAAGTGTGATAGTATGCACTACTATTCAGATGTAAAAGCATGCTATAGTGTAGAACCTGGTGAAGAATCCTACAGCCTGCAAAGTAAGAGAATTCATAGGGTAAACAATGTCTTCATGAGAAGATAACACTTTACTCAGAAGTTCTTTTTTTTTTTTTTAAATTATGAAATCACTTCAAACAGTTCCAAAATGTAATGGAAACAATATGGTGTGGCTCTTAATGTTGGCTTCTACAATTAGTGTGTTATTAATTAAACTCTCGAGTAATAAAATAACTTGACTGTTGGAACCTCTCTTTGCATTTAAAATACATGCAGACTGTGACTCCAATTATAAATAGACCATAACTCTAAAGGCTTAAAACTGCAAGTTAATTTATTCAGAGGCAAATTGTTAAATTTATGTTACAGTCCTGAGAAATTATTTTTGTGCCTTTTTTATTTTGTTCCATATACTATCTCCAAGCATCCTTTTTCACCAGAAAATTGTTATTACACTGGTTGTATACATTTCTTTCTCTATTAACACATGTGTAGACACACATACACACACGCTCACACTCTTACAGTTTACTGTCATTTCCTGAGCAACTATCTGAATGTGTCTAAGCAGGGATAAGTTGGACTGAGATAGAACTAACACACTTTTATCTCTGTTTATTTACTTTTTAAAAACCTGTTCCACAGAATTGTGATTAACCAGTTAGAGGAGCTCCAATGGTCCTGCTTTCATTGAATTACCAGTAAAATTTCCACAGTCTCAATGGGCTTTGGAGGAGGTTCATGGTTTGGCAATAAGAAATCTGTTTGTAACTCTCAAAAATTAGGTTGTTTTCAAGCACGAATTAGCAGTTGATATGGGAGTCACAGCTCCATCATCAATCTATGATAAAATCAATTTATGAAGGTGTTTTGTCATACTTACCCTTTATTCATGACCAGACTTAACATCTGTTACCATCAGTGGAAAGGTTCCCATGGACTGAAATAATTTTTGGTTTAAGAACTCAGATTAAAGATTTTGCATTGTTAAGCCTTTGGTCAGTGAGCTGGAATATCTGAATTAAAAGTGGCCAAAGAGACTAGGGATGTCCAGCAACAAGTGTTACTAGATTACAAACTTTAGGCAACCTTGTTTGAGAACATTTGTTCAATCAGGTATAGAGTTATGCTGACTAGATCTATATGGAAAATTTTAATACAGAAAATTTTGTTAGAAAAATGATTTCAAGGCAAGTGACCTTGTTTTTCCCCCCAAAAGGTACATGGATATGATTAGATTTCCTGTAAAAAAAGAAAATATTTAAACAAATTATTTTTAGACTTTAGAGCAGATGCTACTTAGTACTGATTGAAACATTCTGCTTGATCCCAAATCTTACAAGTTTGTGTTTTGTTATAAAAACAATGAACAAATTAAAAGCAATAGAATGTTTTAACCAATGCCATATTATAATCTGTCAACATATTATGCATGGCTATTTTTGGCATGTGTTGATATAATAGAAAAAGAATACAGGAATATAAAATTAGCTTTGAAATAAAATTCCTACATTTTCCAAAATAAAGAAAGTTTCTGAAGTGACTGTTTTTTTCTGGTTTTGTTGTTGTGTTTGGGTTTTTTTAATTATTTTTTAAAGAATAAGAATAAGCTAGGAAATATAGTTACTTTCCCATAGTTCAGAAATATAGCACATAATGCCAGGTCAGAAATTCTTCCACTTTAACTTCAGACTTTATTTATCCCAGTATTCTCACGGCTGACATTAGAAGCAGCCAGAAGAAAGCTATGAATGAAGCTATCACAATTTACTCCTGGTATCTTATTCTTATGTTTTCACAAAGAAATAAAAGAAAGAATTCAAAGCATATTTTAGAACTAAGGAAAGCTAACAACTCTATTTCAAAGCATCCTCCTCCCCCACTTCAAGGGAAAGCATAAACTTGCAGTAAATCTTTATCAAGGTAAGGAACAAGCTTACTGATATCAGTGTTAGCATCTGTGGATATTGTTTTTCTGTCTCCACCAACAACAAGCTATCTAGTTAACTGAGTTGCCAATACAAAGCCAAACAACTATAAACCAGCTGTACACATCTGTATGCATTCCTCCTGCAGAGCCATCTGCAGATTTTGCCACAAATCCAATACTAGCTCCAGAGGTTTTGGTGCCCTGGGGACTCTGGGGAATTTCTGTGCCTCCAAGCATAAGTTTACATACTCAGGCACAAAGCACTGTTTTGTCACCAAAATATTGCTGCCCTTCATGGCTGCCTATCCTACACACATCAGTTGCTTTTCTTCAGCACTTCAGAGAGATATTTTGTCTATTGAAAATCACAAGCAATTTAGGAGTATGCACATCTTCTATTCTTTCATTTGTCGTTGAAATGCTTTCCCAATACTGCTAATATTTTGGAGAATATGGGTTGTCAGAGATAAGAATTCCGGGTCAAAAGCCTTCCACTTCTCACTCACTTGGAAACAAGAGACTGAGAGCCTTATCCATTTATGCAGCTCTTATAATTTTGGCTAGACTTTTCAAAAGTGCCCTCCCCCACAACTTTTGCAAGAGCTGCTAACATGGCCCCTCGAACATAATAGTTCTGTCAGCCAGGATGACAAATCTACACCAACCATGAGACATGCTGATAACAACAATAACAACAATATCCTATTATCTAGATCATAAATGTGTACCCTGTCTTGCAAATTGGCCATGGATTTGTCACCTAAGATAGGAGAATCCACACACCTGCCTTTTGCCACACAAACAGTGGCTATGAATTGAACCATCTAATCTTGGAAAAGGAGCGTGGGAAGGACTTCCAAAGATCATGAAGCCTTTCCTCATGTCTCAAGGCAGGATCAGTGCAATGATGTCTGTCTCACAGGTGCTTGTTGAAACTCTTCTGAAAGACTTACAATAGTGACAATTCCAGTCTACTCATTTGCTTGCAGCAGAAGGAAGCCTTGTGCAGTTAATTTTGGATAATAATGATTTAACCTTTAAAATACTTTTTTTGTTGCCCTGGTGGTGGTACAAACCATGTCTAGTACTGATTTCAAATTTCATATAAATCCTTAATTAAGATCTAAAGCCAGTCCTTGATTTTTTAACATTGGAGAATGGATAATTTGCATTTTATTTCAACTGTTACTTATACATTATTATTGTTACTACTGGCAATGGGAGGAAAGGGTTAATGTTTATTTTCTATTAAGAATGTACATACTGTACTTCAAATACTGAGACAAGAAAGAGTCGCAAAGAACAGTTTTATTCATTGAAAATATAGCCAAATACTTTATTTTCTGTTATTGACAATGACTTGCAGTAATCTTTCTGCTATATTCAAAGACTTTCAGGAATCCTTATATCATATCATATTTAAAACAGATAGGACCATTAGCTTCATTTCTTCTTAAACATTTTAAAGGCCTTTCTGTGAACTGCACTATATGTAGGCAGGACTGCTGTAAATGTGTATAGCTCTAAGTTTCATAAAACTGTAACAATCATCGGATGCAAAACTGTTCCATGTTTGTACACAAGAAGTTTTACACAGAGAAAAACACAGGTTTTAAGGAATGTTTTCTCCACACATAGATGAACTTCCCAACTACTCATTCTAAGTATTTATAGGGATTAAGCATTTTTGAGTGCATAACCTACAAATGATTTTCTGAAGTACGTTTAGAAATATTCATAATGATTAGGCCATAAATACATTTATCACTAACATTCATTGGTCTCTGGATCAACAACTCACCAGGGAAGAGAGTAGAGAAACATGAAAGCTGATTCAAGAAAGTTGCAGGGGGAGGAAAAAAACAAACAAAACACAACTTAATGAAGAGCTACTGCAGTCAAAGATGTTACAAGGATAAAAGTCACCTAATTAAGGGATAATCTCTCTTACTTTGTAGTACTGGAGCAATAAATGACACAGAGATTGAGTAATCAACAAAGCTAAAATAGGGTCTTTAAACAATCTTCAAACTTGTTCAGCATGATTGTGACAAAGCAGGCAAGATTATTCCAAATTCTCTGGTGATGTAAATAAACACAACTCCATTGATGTCACTGGAATTTCACCCTCTGCGTGAGCATATATTTTAACCTATATTTCTAACCTCATTCCTCCCTTGTGAGAGAACTTACTTATTTTGCAGTGCCATCTTGGTGACTGCATGCTGGTTATTCAAGAGACTGGCAGAGGAGGAACTGAAGTGGTGCAGTTATTAGGTACTGAGTGAAATCCCGGCTCCATCGAGTCCACAGAGAAATTTCAGAGGCCAGATTCCTCACATCAGATGCATGGGATTGATTGGCCTGTTTGTGAAGTGATGAAATTCATACTTAAGTGCTTACAGATACACTTCTAAATGAGTAATAGAGGCCTGATATGCCATCAGAGAGAAGTATTCACATATCCAATTAAACTCCAAAATAGCTATGACAGTTTGAAAAGCAGTTATATCTTTATTTTAAGAAACATCTTCAAGGGATCTAGGATTCAAAATGCTGGCCTCTGCCTTCCTGGGTCAAATGGCTATTACAGATTGGTGGTGTTGTGGGAAATAATGGTATTATACAGAAAATACCTTCCATCCAGTGAAAAAAACAACCAGTTTCCTTCTTTCATTTCTTAATTGAGGTTGGCATATGTTTAAACATTAAATATCCCTCCAACCAGTTCTCTGAATCCAAAATTGACAGCTTCAGTCTGTCTCTAGTTACCACAATTCAGAATTGCACATGATTTTATTTTCTCTCTATTCCTAACTAAGCTAGATTTTTTCTTTACTCATCAAGGACTTGAGATCACTTAATTATGCTGAGCAGTGCCTTACTCTGGGTGTAGTCCTATTGACATTTTATCCAGCACATGTAGTGCTGCCAGATTTGTCCTATAGAGGATTAGAGACTATTCTATTAGACTGTCATATCCTATTTAAACAAGGGGTCATTTTTAAAATCATCTGCACTATATAAGGAGAGAGCTTTTGATTTAAATGGTAGAAAAAGAATATAGTTTAAACAAACACAAAACTGTTGTTGTAAAGAGTTCATAAAGATGAAAGTTTGGAGACTAAAATTCTCTGTTTGTGAGCCAGAGAGTGGGAAGGCAAAGCTTGTATTCTGCCTCCTGTTCAGTTTGTATTTACTTCAAACTTTACTTCAAGGTAGTAAACTCTCCTGGAAAAAGTAAAGAAAATATATCTGTGTGCTGCTTTAAAGTCAGGCTTCCTTTAGGCAGGCACTGCTGCAGGTTCCAAGCCATGTGTGTAACTGATGTTGAATAAGGTCTATGTGAGCCTTAGCTGCGATCAGCAAATTCATTTAAGCACTCAGATTAATACTAAACTCAGGTATTAATAGACAAAAATGCACTCCCAGAGACTAATTTCTTTGAATGAACAAGTTATGCAACTAAATAGCATTTTGGCTATACATCTTTTACATGAAATCAGGAGTACATAAGGAGAGTTTAATTAAAAATCTAACTATTCCCTTGTCCTGTGCCTGCATGTGTGCTAGGGTCAGATAAGTGATTTTTTTTTTTTTTTTTTCCCTTGTCATGTAGAATTGCTGTACTGTTGTGCCAATAACCACTACGTTTTACATTAGTTGAACACTTTCTGGTAATGCCACACATCAGGATGTTCCCATGGAAATACTGGAGGAAACAATATCTTGGACTGATGCAATAATAGGCATGTGGAACCATAATTATAGTTCATGGTTAAAATTGCAACCAAGTCCCTTTATAAGCTCTTATTTGTTCTCCCTTTATTTCAAATACAAACTTAACTTTGCTTGGACTATTATTTTGGTTTGAAATATTGCCAGGCTTAGTCATAAGTCACTGTGTTGGAGATAAGCAGCATGAAGAAAGTAAGTTATGGCTTTAAATGACTTTTGAGTAACAGTTTGTCAGAAATACCTTGGTTTGGATTTAGTAATCACTACCAAACATTCCTTTGAGGTTCCTAGCTCTCACAGAGACTTATTAAAGCACATTCAAAGTTCTGAGAACTGTCACAGTACAAAAAGTTACTAGTATGCGTTACTTAAAATTTTGTTACTGTGATATTCTGATATTCCACCTCAAAGAAACAAGCAAAAAAAAAACCTAAGACGCAGGGTTCCTTTGGCTGACACTTGCAGGAGGTAAAGGCAAAAGAGTATATGTCTTGGGTGAGGGGGGAAAGAGGAGGCCAGGACACTAAGATTTACAAAGGCTAATAATTCCAAGAAACTTCAATTACTCCATCATAATTTAAGTTATTTTTGTTATCTTTTAATGTAAGGAAGTTGAAACACCAATAAAATCTATGAATTTTTGCTTAAATTTCCTTGGATATTGAGGAAGTGTGAGGCAAGCACTGCTCTGTTTTGTTTCCTTCAAGTAAATAGAGCATTGATCTGCCTTTTTAGAGTTAGATAATCTAAAGCTATAAGGTAAGAGCCTTCAGTTAAGGAAACCGAGGAACAGCCAAACCTTAGAAAAAAACTTGAGTAAACCATATGGTTTTTTGACTGTAGAAGTCATAGTGTAGAAGGGAAGTTCCTGTGTCTCAACACATTGCTTTTAAGCTAGTAAAGAATGGTATACCATGTGCATCAAACATTTTAAATAAAAGGATACCCTTAAGTATTTTAAAATATAGAAGCAAAACTTTTGAAAGGATAAAACTGCCAAAACAACCAAATAAAAGCAACTAGAAGTTTTGCAGTAATTCTTGCAATTTTTTTTTTTTATTTTATTTTTTTTTTTTAATGTGCGGTGTTATCTTTAAATATCAGCAACAGGGAATGATCTTACACATGCAAAAGCTAGACATGGTGGGCTGTCTATGGGAATATGGTCAGATCTCAAGATTGAAGCTGGTCCATACTAATAACATTTATTTTCACTATCTTGTATAAGCTCATTCTGATAAACTAACTTTTGATCACAGACAGATAAAGGGCAGTTTCTAGTAGTGCTAATTTTGGAAAGATGGATGTGCACAGCCATAAAAAAAAGGCAAGAAAAGTTACAGATTTCTTTCAAAATTGTAGACCTATGTAATTTTTAAAATCTGCATATCTGGTCCTGTGGACAACATCCCGTTGACCAACTGGTCCAGAGCATAACCGTGGCCTTGGGTTCTGTGGCAATATTCCTACTGAGTTCAAAAGAGTTAAGATTTCACTCTGTGGTGGGTTGACCCCAGCTGGATACCAGGTGACCAGCAAAGCCACTCTATCACTCACCTCCTCAGCTGGAGAGAGGAAATATAATGGAAGGCTTTTGGGACAAGGACAGAGGGAGATAACTCACCATCTACTGTCACAGGAAAACCAGACTTGACTTGGTGAAAAAATAATTTAATTTATTATCAATCAAATCAGAGTAGGATAATGAGAAATAAAATCAAATCTTAAAACACCTTCCACCCACCCTTCCCTTCTTTCTGGGCTTAACTTTTCTCCTGATTTTCTCTACCTCCTCCCTGCCAGTTGCACAGGGGGATCAGGGAATTGTGGTTGCAGTCAGTTCATCACATGTGGTCTCTTCCATTCCTTCCTCCTCAGGAGGAGGACTCCTCACACTCTTCCCCTGCATAGGGGATTCCTCCTATGAACTCCTTCAATGTGTGTCCTTCTTATGCACTGCAGTTTTTCACATACTGCTCCAGCATGGGTCCCTTCCATGGGGTGCAGTCCTTCAGGAACAGACTACTCCAGTGCTGGTCCCCCACGAGGTCACAAGTCCCTCCAGCAAACTGCTCCAGCATGGGATCCTCTCATTCCATGAAGGACCAGAGGTCCTGACAGGAGCCTGCTCCAGTATGGGTTTCTCACAGGGTCACAGCCTCCTTCAAGCATCCACTGGCTCCAGCATGGGGTCCTCCATGGGCTACTGGTGGTCATCTGCTCCACCATGAACCTCTATGCCTCCAGCATGGGGTCCTCCATGGGCTACTGGTGGTCATCTGCTCCACCATGGACCTCCATGGGCTTCAGGGGGACAGCCTGCCTCACTATGTTCTTTACAATGGGCTGTAAGAAAATCTCTGTACCGGTCCCTGGAGCACCTCCTCTCTCTCCATCTTCCCTGACCTTGGTGTATGCAGAGATGTTTATCTCACATTTTCTCACTCTTCCATGTTGCACAGGTTTGTTAATTTATTTTTTCCCCTTCTTAAATATGTTATCAGAGGGGCACTACCACTGTTGCTGATGGGCTGCACCTTGGTTAGCAGTGGGTCCTTCTTGGAGCCATCTGACATTGGTTATGTCAAACATAGGGGAAGCTTCTAACAGCTTCTCACAGAAGCCACCCCTGTAGCACCCCCACTACCAAAATCTGGCCACACAAACACAATACACACCTATTTGTGAACATTATACCTTTGGAAACAAATAGCTCTTTGGCACAGATTTTTTTTTTTTTTTTTTTTTTTTTTTTTTTTTTTTTTTTTTGGGAAACCCTTTTTTTTTTTTTTTTTTTTGAGGAAGCACTATCATTTTTGAATGTCATTAGCAAATCCAAAGGGAGTGAGTTTCAGTAGTTTGGAAACTTTGGCTCCTGATGCATATTTTACTTTACTTTTCCCTCTGCTCCCTCCACTGGCTTCCCACAGAACTCTGCATTTGTCTGAAGGCCTTTATTCACAAAGCCTTAGCTCATATTATTAAATGATCACTGAAAAACCAGTCACCGACTGCCCTTGGCAACTTCACGCCACTGGCTGACCAGTTTTCTCTACAAGGAGAATGTGCAGTTGTCATTGTATAGAACATGGAACTTCATAGCACAAACTGGCCCAAAGTATTGTAACAAACCTCAGACCATCAGTATATCTTCCTCTCTAAGCACAAGAAGTCTCAAACTTTTGTAATGCATGTGCACATATACAGGAATCCTTTCATGTGTATAAGTTTAAGAAACATAAAACAATGCACCCAGCTTCAGAAACATTTCATCTGGCAAGAGGAAGATAGGTAAACAAGTGGCATATGTTAGTATTTTTCTTTAACATACTATTATAAAACACACAGACAGTGAGTATAATACATGTTGGTAAGCAATTTAAGAGCCTGCATCGAATAAAGTAATGGATGACCAGGTGGAAGGAGGTCAGGCAGCTGATCTGTCCTCCTGCTCCAAGGAAAGATGAATAGAAAGTCCGAATGTAGATGCATAAACATTTCTAGAGTAGGCCCAATCCTGACCACATTGTAGTCAAAATTTCCAGCTTGGCATCCTTCCAGAAAAATTATCTTCCTGGAGGCCCTTCTTCTTCCAAGGACATGTATGACAGTCAGTAATGAAACATATTCTGTCAACTATCGAAATGAGGTTTTAGTATGCAACTCCACACAGAAAAGGTTCAGCATTGAGGCCATAAATCAGCTTTGCTCCACCAAACAATAGGAACACAGCCTGGCCAAAAAGACACACAACAAAATTAGCATTGAGAGTGTTGACCAGGGTAAGTATTCCGATTTGTCTGAATGGAAACTGGCAGTGCTGTGAGCTCCAGAGGCCACTGGTTCTAATCGAGCTTGTCTCAATAGTTTCCTCCTCCTTGTCAGCAGCTGGACAAAAGCAGAATTAATGCCTAAGCCCATCTGTACTAGTTCAGTACTGGGAAGAGAAGTTTCCATGAAGCCATGAGATAGACCTTTGGGAGTAGGCAGGATGCTACAACAGACAGCATGCTTAAGGCAAGAGACAGAGACCTGGGGTCAGAAAAGGAGTTGTTTTTGTGGCTACAGGCCTGAATGAAGTCATGTCTTAGCTGAGGATTTTATGTGTATCCTTGCTGTTCCTGTTGTCTCTACTTAAAGTGAAAAGAATTAGTATACTTACTGTGTATTAATAATAGTTAAATTTGTCACCCTTGGTCTGTGCTTATATAGGCCCAAATCCCATATAGATTTCAACATATGCTTAGCTTGGCACATGGAAAACAACTCATTCAATTCAAAAGTTTGATTTAAAGTGCCTGGAGTTAAAAGCATATGTATGCCCATAAGGACTCAGGGCAATAGGTTCTTAGGACAAGAGCTGTCCCTTACACCATGTCTGTACAGCACCTATTCCAGGGAAAAATATCATTACTGTAGAATAATAGTAGTGATGTACTAGACCAGGAATTGCTCCGAGTTTGCCTTCCAGTAAGAAACTGACCCCATCACAAGTTCCCAGCATTATCATACAGCAATGGAATGAGATTATTGTTTCCTCTAATTTGAAAATTGGTGGTAGGGCCCACATGCCCCTACTCAAATTCATTGTGATAGGTGCTGCATAACGAAGAGTCATTTTTGCTTCTTCTCCAAAGAATTAATCATCACTGTTGGTGGCACAGGCACTAACCACTACCATCAGCTGAAAAGTTTATTATGGATTGCTTCTTGAAATAAAACATAACTTTTATTGGAAGTTTAAAGATAAATAAAAACAGCTG
>NW_010341105.1:11977-18860 GCF_000700745.2 Antrostomus carolinensis
TGATGTTCCACTTAAAGGAAAAATTCTTCTTGCTTCGTTTTAAGGACTTTTGTCTGCTGTGTTAAAGTTAGCTTTTCTTTCATGTGGGACAAGTGAAGCTGAAAAGGGAATTTACTTAAAATTGTGTATTCAAATTGCAGCTTACAGGAGCTTATGGTCAGTGTAGTTCCAAGAATCCTTCACTATTTGTGTAATAGATGGTCCTTCAACTTATGCTTCCTCTATTATTTTTATGTAGCTTTCTAATTAATTTTTTTAAAAAACATTTTGATTGTTTGCTTTCTGTGGACAGACAGAACGCCAAATATTCATAGATCTCTCATATTTGAAAGTGACACTGCTCCATTCTGGGGACTGGGTTTAAATTATTAACAGAAGATAAACTCACATACACAAATAAAGGCTGGCTGGGACCAGCCATGGGATAAGAGTACAAGGAACAGCTCATGCCAGCACACCCCATATTTTCTGCACCCTGCAACGAGGCCACGTTTCTGGCTGCAAGAATAGCTGCCTGGAATTCAGGAACCACCCAAAGAGTCCAGAAACAAAGAAACTCAATTGAAGTTATTTGGCAGGAACACACAGATAGGGAGGATTTACATGGTACAGAGCTAGCCTGTATCTATGCAAGCTCTTGCAAGGCATCATTCAGGTGTAATTAATATTTGATGAACTCTTTAGGTTCATATAGGATGTTTTCCACTGTCGCATCTGAACACTTTCATGTAATGCATCGTTAGGAAAGGTTCAGTTTTCCTGTTTCTTGAGGTTGCCTTAAAAACCAGAGTTGCCAGACCATAAGACCAGACCATAAGATATGGAGACAGCAAGCCCAGGAGATCAGCTTCTGGTGTGGTCAAAGTGCGCAGCCTGGAGCACGTGTGGCTCTGCAAGCTGGATCCTGTTATCAAGCATGCTCAACTAGGCTGTGTCCAAACTGGCAGTGGGTCAGCAGAGGATGAGATGCTGACCATGCCACACTTACTTAGAGCTGACTTACTATATAACTCCAGGAAAAATTCAAACCACCTCTCAGGAAGGGCAAAAATATCACATATTGAAATGTATTAGAAGGCTAAAGGATAATGAAGCTGTGCATCTCCTCCCTTCTCACTCACAGTAAAAACCTCACTCTTTGAGCCTTGGAGTTTAAATTTCACGAGCTGTCCTGAAACTGGGTAATTATTAGCTTCGACTGGAAGAAGATTCTGTTATCTGAGAACACTGCCTCTATGCATTTTTTTCCTCAGTAAAGACAAAACTGAAACTGGTTTGGATAGCTAAAACCAGCATGGATTTTTCATCTTTGTTTGGATGACCGTGTGTTTGAAAGAACTCAGGTAGATTTCATATCTGTGTGGCACATTCGCTACTTCACAAAGGACTGATTACTCTTGACAATAAAGGGTCAAGACTCCTTCAGGATGTCCAGAATTCCTTGGGGAGAAAGTCCTCTGAAGCTCTGTGCCTGCTGACTAGAGGACAAAGAAAGCCTGGATCCAGGTTGTTGAAGAAGGCTTCCCAGACTGGTGCTGTCTTTTTCACAGTGGAGCTGCCACAACTTACCACAGTTCCTTGTTCTCTCTTCTGGTGCAGGCTGCAGGCACTCAGGACTAACAAAACAATGTTAGTTATCATGTTCGTAGGATTTAGAAATTGAGATGGCAGCTGACAAAAGCGCTATCTGGCTGAAATACAGCCTCCTACCACAGGCTTTGGGTAGTTTGCTGTGTTTCTTCTACTTCTACTAGTCTTATTCTGGGAAGTCTAGCTACATGACCATCCCAAGCAGCATTCACTGTATTTCTTAGGCAGAAATAAGTAGAAAGAACAGAGTACAGAGCAGACAGTGCTGACAAAAAAAAAAAAAAAGAAAAAAAAAAGAAAAAAAAATTTTATTTTTTAATTCTTATTTCGCCAGTAATTCTTCTGAATTACCCTCTTCATGTTTCCATTTTTGAATCTGCAGGTTTATTGGAGGATTTCTATGAGTTGTTTATCATTAATATGATGCCCATGTTTATGGTAAAATACTGAAAAATTAGATAATCTGATGCTGAATCCTTTCACCACTTCTGTTACTCAAGATTCATTTTGGGGGAATTCTAAGTTACCATTTTAGCATTTCTTAAATGAATAAATAAATAAAACTGAAGATAAATAAAACTGAAATATGAAAAAAAGGAATCAAACTAAATAGAAACATTTCAAGATTGGACTTTTCTTGTTTTAAGTTACAGCTCCCCTCATCCTCCCAAACAGGGTCTTGGAACTTTTCCCCTGAAGATGCCCGGTGCTCAACTTTCAGAAAACGTACATTTTCCTTATAAATTAAATACTTCTATTAAATGTCCTGTAAAGGCACTGAAACTTTCCAGTTTTAAGAATCATCACCAGTATTTCCCCAAAGCATTAATTTTTACAAATACTTTATTGGATCTTATATCACAAACCTCAACTGTGTCTATATGATCATTATGCATTTTTTATTTTTTATGCATTTCCTTGAAGTTCAGATTTTTTAAGGGTATGCTATCTGTGAATAATAGCAGCAATTTAAAATCTCTTAAATTTGGATTAAATTTCAAAGCCATTGAAATCATTTGGGAAATGCCAATACATTTGAGGAGGAACCTAGGAGGGGGGTTACTGTAAAACTGGTAAGGAACTTGAGTGAAATCCCAGCTTTATTGCAAATAATGCAGGTTTTCCCCCAACTTCCTAGATTCCAGGACTGAATTCTAATCACTATCATTTTGCCTTATGTAGAATGAGATGAGGTCTGAATTTAATTGTCTGATAAAACGGTCATAATGTAAAGGGTTATTTAAAAGGTATATTTGCAACCCGATATACATAGGGAACAGAGAGTTTGCAGGTTGTTCCTCCTCCTTATAGCTGTCGCATCAGAGAAGAACAATGACACTTCCCTCAAAACACAAAAAGGTAAAATGGGTAAATATGAATATGGCAAGGTGGAGGGTAGGAATATAAAATGACTCTGACTAGAATTGGAAGATACACTTTATGCACCAAGAAGCACAGGAGGAGTGAGCCTCCTGAAGGACACTGACTTCGATAGACTTCAGTGAGAGTTTAGCCTGAACAAAGAGTTCAAGACTGGGCCTTGTTCTCTAAACGAGGAGAGCAGTATAAATGTGTGTTCCCATTAGAGACACTGTACACAAAGAGAGGAGCAAGAGTTATAACAGTAGCATGCTCTCCTCCTCTCTCAGCTGTGTGATCAGAGAGGTCAGAGCCTCCCTGTTTGCTGTGAACAATGCCTTGGAGCAGCAGTCAGGAATCTGTCACTCCAGAGCCACATGCTGCTCTTTGGAAGCAAAATCCTTCCAGCCTCTGGCATCAGAGAACTCGGGAAGGAATTGGGCGGGGGGGCGGGGAGAGGGAGGGGGGAAGAGAAAAAAAAGAAAAAAAAAGGAAAGGAAAGAAAAAGACAGAAAGAGAAAGAACAGAAGAAATACAGTCACCATTTTTGGTAGTGATTCATTACATCTCTCCTTTGGTATCATCTTCTATAGAAACTGTGAAGTCCTTCAGAGTAAAGCTAAAAACCAAGTGGAACTTATCACAAACAACATTTTGTTCTTCTGCCTGAAGTGCACATGTTTTCAATTCATTTGATAGCTGTGATTGATGCCACCAAAGAAACATGCTCAGAATACTGCCCCTAAAAAAAAATAAAATAAATCATTTGGTGTCAAAATGCATTTCTGTAGCTGGTTCTTCAGTGAGAGTCAAGTTAAAAGGTGCATTTCTTCACTGTTTTCAGCTGTGAATCAGGATCACTGAGGCACTCTCAGAAGGTGGCTGAAGAGAATGAAGAAGAAAAAGGCCAGGTTGAAGGAGCTTTAGGACACCTGGATTCCTGACTGTACCATTAGTCACATTTTAACAGAGAGATCCCAGTCAGGTGCTGTTAAGTAAGCTCAGTTCTTGCATTTAGTTAGGAGGGTGTATGGTCTTATTCAATGTATTTATGTAGCTTAAAGGAGACAAGAACTTTCCCCTGAGGGACTGAACTGTGATCAGACCTTCTTGCTAGTGGCAGTGAGCCAGTCACAATGCACGGAGAGAGGTGTTATTTACCATATTTGAATCTTGATTCAGTTTCCAGCACTCACTTTATCCAAAGTTTGGGGGGTGGTCGGGTGTTAATTGTTGGAGCCAGCTGATTTCAAAGAAATTTTAAAAAAATGGCTAGACAGACATTTGGCAACAAAGGTCGTTGACTTTCGGCTGCCTTAAAGAATGATGCATCTGCTTTGTTTGACTGCCAATAGATAAGGTACATATGAAATTCCCCTTGTAAATTAGCAAGATAAAAGTGATTCTTGTCTCCCTGGATTGATCCTTTTTCCAGTGTTTTAATCAAGTTGAAGATACAGCCCTATTTTGGAGCCAGTGGGAAACTCTGCTGCCCAGGGGAAAGCCCCAGAAACGATTCCTACTCCTTCCTTCCTGGGAGAGAGTCCAGGTTACTCTCTTGTGTTTGCCTTCTGCACTTTGTCCACAGATTATCCGATAGTCATAGAATCATAGAATCATTTTGGTTTGAAAAGACCTTTAAGATCATTGAGTTCAAAGGCAGACAAGTGAAATGGCTTTTGTATGGTTGGAAATGCAGGAATTGAATTTTGATCCTGGTAGGAGGCACTTTTTACCATCATCTTCTCTCCCCTAAAACCACCCTCTTCCCCACATCCCAGCAAGATGTCAGGACACACTGATCATAAGATAGGTGAAAGTGTCACTTGTACAACAAGTGTAAGGACTGGAAAGAGAAAATATGATTCATAGTTACTCAACACTGTCAGGGAAGGGAATGTTGCAAGGCACGATCTAAAGTGGAGAGGGATCTATATACAGCATATAAGGCCAAATTTATCTGAAGATTGTCCTTAATTTGCCAATCCTTTTTGGCACACTTGGTTCTAGCTAAGATGACTATAACTCCCAGTTAAAAAATTATTTGCAATTGAAATATTATAAAATAGCTTGTTAATGCCAGGGAGAGCGGTCTGCTAATGTTATTTATTTCAAGTCTGAAGTTTCTCACGAAAGAAAGAAAAAGAAAGAAGGAAGGAGGAGAGGGGACTCTTTTTTTTTTTTTTATGTGTTTGCCTTCACGGCTTTGGAGTGCTCACTAATTCCATCTGTCCACAACAGAGCCATCGGAACAGCGAGAAAAAGCATTTCCATATGTGCAAATTAGCATCCAGCCTCTCTTAATCTGTGCAGTGCTCCTCTGAAGTAGATGGTGCGGATGGCTGCCAAACCCACTAATGGCATTCAAATAAAGGACTTTATTGGCTTTAACTGCCACTTTTTCTTTTTTTTTTTTCTTTTTTTTTTTAAGATAGAGAATGCATTCCACCTCTTATTTTATTTTTGTTCTGATATTGTCACTTTATACTTTTACAATTTAAAAAAAAAAAAAAGAAGTCTCTGTGCAGATCTTTAATGGGACCTGTTTTCTCCTACAGATGCATTCTTTTACTTTCTAATGAAATCTCACCATTAGTTATTACACTATGATCAACACCTAAAGCATATCATTACAATTTTCAGCCAGCTTGCCTTTCTCAAGGAAGCTCTTCCTCTTTTCTCTTCTTTTCAACAGCAGAGACAGGGCTGAGGTTAGAATCATCTTGCTTGGGATCCTGCCCGCACTGTGAGTTCATATGAAAAGGAATCTTTTTGTTTGTTTGCTTGTTTGCTTGTTTCTCAAATTGTTTTTCAAAGTCTGGCATGTTCACAGCTTCAGCTGAGGACAAGTAGAGGTGCCAGCAGTATCCTACTCAAGGTCACTGTCCCGACGGGTGGGTCTGCACCCAGCATTTGGGGTATGTTTTGAATTTTGAACCGCTTGATTATTTTAATGGAAAACAAAGGAAATGATTTAATCCTAAGAAAAATGTAGCCCTTATATGAAAATTATCCCTCCCATTATACTAAATCAATCTTTATTTTCACCTATCAATATTTCTCCTTCTTCTGGCAACTGTTAGGTAACCACACCTGTGGCCTTGTGATCTCAGATCTTGCTGAAAATACCATGGTTGCTAATCCTGACTTGACTAGTGGTGCCAGCAATAAAACCACAGTCTCTAGTGTGTAGCAGACTCCATATGTTAGCCCCCTAGTCTGCTAAGTCACCACGCCAGCCTAAATTTGAAACATTTCTAAAGTGTTATACAATGTTGTAATAATGTTTTTACAAAACAAAGACTGAGTTACTGGAAGCCATATTCATCCAATCAGCATCTTATTGAAAGAGGAATCTTGATGGTAGCAGTGATGACACAAGCTATAAAAAAATAATTTAAAAAATCGCACTAAAGTGGAGTGGAAGTTGGAAGAACTGCTGCAGAAAAAGAAAGAAAGTCTTGGTTACATCTAATCTCACTTTCCTGAGGAAGAATGAACCCAAAAAAATCTCAAGCTGAGAACAGAGTTGACTTAATTAAAAAGTTCCTAACTGCTGAAATGCTGCTTATAGAAACAAAAATGGACACTGCTAATTACTTACTGAGCAGTGTCTGTCCAAACAGAAAACCTACACAAGCAGAACTTTCTCAAAATATTATTGCTGCTGTTTGTTGCAGAATTTTTCCCATGTAGGAAAAAAATAAAACCCTGATGACAGATTGACTGTGCACCCCAAACTTAGGCCTACATCAAGAAAGATAACCAGAGGGGATGGATCTAACTCGGGTTTAGGTTTTCGGTAAGTTTCCAATCCTACAAAAATTTAAGCAAGTCTTTAACATTGGTACCTGGATAGTGTAGTTCTCTTTAGTGTTGAAAGTTAGCTACTTATATGTGAAGATGTTTGAAAAACAATATTCTTGTATTATAT
>NW_010341106.1:0-3452 GCF_000700745.2 Antrostomus carolinensis
TCATTATCAACATTATGCCAAGGAGCAGCCAGTATCTGCAGTCTTGCCATCAGCCTCCAGCTAGAGAAAAATCAATGACAAATTCTAGATTGCTTTGCTTTCTATGCACGCAGACTACAGAAAGTCAAATAAACATAAGCAAGCAATTCCTTCTCCCAGGAATTCCAGTCTAGTATCTCTGCCTGGTTCCCAAAGGCCAAACGTGAATCAAGAGAGACTCAAAGAGAATAAGACTTCCTGCGACTTACAGTTTCAGACCGAACACCCATACAGTTATAAATAATCACAAATGCACTGTCAGCACAATGTATCTTCCCAAAACAGAACATTTACACACATACTCAGTAAAAGAACGTGAAAGACTCGTTGTCTTGCTGGCTGTTGTAATTTGGACTCTCCAAATACCTTTGGCAATATTAGTCAGTCCAGTTAAATCTGCTCCGTAGTTTACAGGGGCACATAAAACTCATACAAAGAAGCATAAAATGATACATGCACACACTGAGGTATTAACACCAAATTAAATGATCAGTTTAATTAAATCAGGCAAGTTTAAGCACAGACAAGCCCTGCAGTGTATTGCTACTGCATATGTATTAAAAAAAAAGATGGGCAAATCAGGGGAGGGGGAGAAGCAGTAGGTTTTAACTCTTTTTTCTCCCCCCCTTTCATTGCCCAAACATACTCATCCTGCTGCTCAGATGGCACGCATGTTTTGTGCAAAAGTAGCTGTTGGATGGGTTTGCTGTAGGTCTTTTCCTACGAGATGTAGTATCTTCCTACAAGTAGCCAGCACAGCCTTCACTACTACTCAGAGCCTTCTTGCTTTGGCAGCCAGCAGGTGCTTTAACTACTGCCTGGGCTAAGCCTGTACTGAATTGAACTGCAGACTGAAGCAGTCCCCAGCTGGCTCCAGAACGGACAGAGCAGGCAAACAACTGACAGTCAACTTTTCACAGCCTTCCCCTGACGATCTGAGCATAACTCTGCTCTGCTGAGCATAAACCATGCAAAGTGCAGAAGGTGGCCCCAAAGTCTGTAAACCTCAGTCTGATCATACACAGTATAACCAAACAGGAGCTCTGTACATCTTTTTCTTCTCTCTGTTTTCTCTGCTTTCTCAAAAGCTGTAACCAACTACTTGGCTCTTTTTTTCATGTCAGGCTGCCAGGTTCTATAAATGGACCCAAAACCTGGCAATCCGTGTGCAGAATTCTGGTTGCAATATCCCTGCTTTTCTGTCTATTTTTGTAGGCACTTATTTCAAATGCTTGCAAGCCAAGGGTATTTGCCTTTGGTTAACTATTCCATCTTCAACAGTTTATAAGATAAATTCCTTCAGAAAAGATTCCAAGTACCCCTCAGGTGATTTGTACTACATGAAAGAGACTAAAAAGAGAGTTTTTCTCTCCATCATTGTCAGATTTGCAAGTCAGTATTCTTGCACACAAAAAACATGCTAATTTATTCGGTTCTCTTATCTTTCTCCTTTCACTCTCAGCTGACACCAAGCTTGCCAAGTTGACAGTGCTTCCCTAATGCTGCACTGCTGTTCACTTACTCTTCCAAAGGGAACATTCTCTACATCTATTTAGCAAGATGGCTTTTAAAAATAGGCACAGAAAATCCAGTGCCGAGTTCAGGATAATTATGGGAGATACAGCACGCACAAGTATTCTCTTACACAGCATTTTCTGACGATACGACAAAGAAAAACTTTACTTGCAAAGGGCTTAGAGGGGCTTTTCTGAGTACTTCTGTTGTACAGCTTTTGAGAACTATAGTAAACAGCTTCCTGTAAACAAGTTTGGCCAAGCTAGTAAGTGGAAGTGGAATTTCCAAGTGATGTTTAGTCCGCTTGATAAACCAGCCAGCATTTTTCATTCCAAAATCCAGGACATGCTGCTGTCAGATGAACAACCTAGATTTGCATCACAGAGATGCACACTCAGAGCATTTAGGCTCCTGATTTCTCCCAGATCTAGGAGTCAGGACCTTAATTATTTCACTGAGGCAAGTGCTATGCTTTTGCTACAAGATTTTTGAAGGCTACTGCATTAGTCACTGCCTGAAGGGAGACAAGCCAGCCAGAAGCAATGCTACGAGCTTTTTTAGTATGACAGAACATAGCAGGAACTGAAAAGAGTTCCTGTGATGGATCTACCAACACCATTTCACTGGCAACTGAAGTCTGTAAATTCATCCCAGTGTTTTCTGGATATGACAACCAAAATCACTTTCACCCTATGAGTACTAGAAAATGCTTTCCATTCCGTTTCAAAAGGACAAATCATACCATCAGACAAGACTGAGCTCTCTGAAGAGAGCCAGGAAGGTGTCCATTCCCCCTTAGCTGCATGCTGTTCCCAGACCTCCCACTTTCACCCATACATTACTCTCACAGAACTCCTAGTTGAAGCCAAGGAATTTAGAAACAGCAGAGGTTTGATAACTGGAAATAAATTCAGAGAAAACACATCTCAATTTAGTCTGTGATGTACTGAAATTTGGCACAGGGACTAGGTACCTAGCTTCACATGCATACGTAGCCCTGTAGTTTGATTGTGTGAGGATTCCAGAAATCAGCTTATGGAGTTTATACTCTAAAATATAATGGAATAACTTTTCTGGATGAGAAATATATTGCTGTTTAATTTGGACTTTTTTTCCCCTCTTGCCTGAAGCTGAAAACTTAAGATGTATTTGGAGATCAGCTATTAATTTTCCAGCACAAGATTTTTTTCCGTATTACTGAATTCAGCATGTTAATTGCTTGATCCCACTGAACCTATTTCAAATCCAACCAACGTCAGTCTAAAGATTTGTCTACTTTGCAGTTAGTTTTACACATCCATTGGATTTTTCCATTGGAACAGCAGAAACATTGGGGAAGCTGTTTCTTCTCTGCAGAAGGAGACAAACTTTTGATGTAAGATAGGGATACAACCTCCTCTTTAAAGCAAAGGCAGGAACCAATCTTAAGTGCTGTAAGCGGGTATGCAAGTTCCATCGGTAGCAGGTGCACAAACTAGGAACCCTATCTGTTTCCATCCTGACAGGATGTCCTGGTTTTGCTAGGATAGAGTTAATTTTCTTCTCAGTAGTTAGAAGAGCTGTGTTTCAGTGTCAGTGTGAGACTTGTTATGAGAAGAACGTTGATAAAGTACCAATGTTATGAGTTGCTGCTGGAGCTCAAGGCCACCGTGTTTGGCTGGGTCACAGCTGCATTGGGACTGGGAGGGAGAAGTGCAGTGAATAGCAAACCCCAAACTGGCATTGGGATGTGCCCATGAGATATTCCAGATCATATCATGTCATGTTCAGTATATTAACCAGGGCTGACCAGAAAGGGGGGGATTCTCTCTGGCTTTCGCTCGGGCTCTGGCTCTCCCGGGATTGCGGTTTCGGGTCGGGATTGTCGCTCCTGCGGGATCGTGATCTGGGAACGGGCC
>NW_010341106.1:3584-18181 GCF_000700745.2 Antrostomus carolinensis
GCCTCCTTATCCTTGCCCCCCAATCCTCTCCCCTGTCCCCTGGGGGTGGGGGGGAAGTGGGTGAACGGCTGTGTTGGCTGCTGGCCAAGGGCTCGCCCAGGGAAACTATCACACAGGACTTCTGGTATATCTGCGATCTTTGATCAGATGTTTCAAAGCCATAGCTCAAAAAGCCATGCTTCATCCTCTCCACTTCCAACTGATGCTGTCTTGACTGGTAACTCCCCATGCCATTCATCTTTCTCAGCCAGGAAGCACTCTGTCTTTGCTACAGCAAGATGTAATCCAGCCCTTTTACGTCAGCCTTTGTGCTGACTGTACTGCTCACCATCAGCATCAGTGATTTTAAGCACATCAGTGATTTATCCAATTCCTTGTGCTTAAAATATTCTGTTGAACTACTATCCCTCCAGGGAGCCAGTTCAGGAAACTACATGGTCAGAAACAAGTCCCACAATAACTTTTCTGAACAGTTAGCTCACTAAACTGTCCCACAGGGAATGAGTCCTCTCAGAGCAGTTAGCCATCCACATATCCATATATAGCTATAATGCAAAATTTAATCTTATAACGTAGAAACACTCATACCTTGGACCACCATTCAAAAGGTCATCTACCACTTTCAAAGGCAACACACTAGTAAAAGTCACCTTAGGTATTCTCTCACCTGCATCTTACTTTTGACCTGTCTGTGTGCGCTACAAAGAACACTAGTGCTGAAAATATTTCCATGTGCTTCATATGTGCTACTGAATTTGTTACGCTGTTCATGGGGTCCTGAACAACGACAAAGGCTCACATATAGCAAGCAGCAGCAAAAGGCTCCTTGTTGAAAAAAGAAACTTAGGAAAGGGAAAATTATTGCCTATTGAAGCGTGAAAGATTTTTACCACAAAATAATAAAGGTGTCATTTTAAAATAACAGAATACTAATTCAGAATATAATATAAATGCTATAAAAGACTACTAGAAAGAAAAAAATATCAGCTTTCCCAAGTGTCAACAGGGAATATAAGTTATTCACATGTTTTTTTCCTTATAACCCCTCCCTTACAGTTTTTTTTTTTTCCCCAAAGACCTCAAAAATCTTCTTGCTTCAACATTTTAGGAACAGGCATCTCATCTATTATAGTACAATAAAAGACTAACTCTAAATCAAGCTCAGTTCCATTTATTTTACTATCAGGTATGACAATGCTGCAAGCTAACAATTGAGAAGCAAGTTTTCAAAGTGAGACAATGCCTATTTGTAAACAATTATTAAATACAATGCAGTTATGTAATTGTTTCCACAGTTGTCTGGAATGCAATCTGTCTTCCCAGACTTTTTTTTCCCCCCCTCAAACTGTATCAATTACTAGGAAGTTCCTAGTGTCATCTTTCAAGCTAAATAATATGCACCAAAACGGTCTCAAACTACAGAGTTTTTTTAATGACAGAATGATTTAAGCGCATCAGTGATTTTTCTAATTCCTTGTGCTTAAAATATTCTGTTGAACTACCCAGAATTCAGTAAGTTTTAGAGATGCTGTATTTACTAATGTTGACACAAAGGCAAAAAGCCAAAGCCGCCTCCTCTAGGCTTCAGAAGGTCAAACAAGATTAAATGAAGCCAAGAATTAGCCCAGAAATTTGGAACTAGAAGATGTACAATCTAATCTTAGCTTCATTATATCAAAACTCCCAATCAAATGTCTTCAGCGGGTACAGGGGGCTCATCTTTCCTTCAAAAACATTCTGCTTCAGGCACTAAACACCCACATTTCCAGTGCTGCAAAGTACCAGATCTCAAATCCAGCGAAGCAAATTACTAAATACTTTTTCAGGACTGCTCTGCTTAACGTTGGCAGCCAGCATGCTTGGAATATCAGACATTTCTCACTCTCTCTCATTTCCTTATTTGACTCTGCTGACCCCAGTTGTGATATGGCGAACCACATCTTGTCCCCAGGCACTCCAGTTCTACTCAGTCCTTACTCACACAGACATCCCCACTGAGGCCAGGGGATTTATTTAGAGGCAAAAGAGTTCAAAGAGGTTTTGCACCTTTCTAATAAAAAGAGATTCACCGTAACCCGCAGGTAATCTCTGATCAGCCAGAGAATTCTCCTAGAGGTCCTGGCCTGCTTCACAGACTACTCGTGCTGGGAACTTCATTGATCATTTTGCTGGCAACCTGAAAAGTTTTTATAATTAGCATGTCTACTCAGTTATTGACAGTCAGTGGTCAGAACTGACCTCCAGGACATCTCAGAGTCCAGTTTCAAAAGAGCCCATTATTGTTACTGATAGTCCTTCAACAACAAATACAGAATATGAATTTAACCTGCAGGCTATTGAAATAACCTGTTAAGCATTAGTACACAGGCAGCAATCAGTGGCTTCAGTGATATTTTCTTTTTCTAACACATCTAGTGGAAGTTTGAAATTATTTTGCTAGCTAGGCAGAGATGCCTCTTTTGTGTTTAAAAATAGCAGTAAAAGAAAAATATTTTGATTCCTCAGCACCAACTGCTTAAGGTTGTTTACAAATAAATAAAAAAGCCTAACAATCCAGCAGAATAACTTTCTATTATTTCCAAGCAGTTGATGCTTTCAGAAGCAACTTTTTTTATTCATTATTTTTCATCCAGCTTTTACAATCCCTTGTTGTTACTTCTAGACAGTTAAACAGATGTGACATGTATGCAAAAAAGTTGAGCCATGTAAATTTAGCTGTTCAAGGTGAGAGGATCTCTCTGAAATTTTGGATGTAAAGGACCAGCACATGCTCACAGAGCTGTTTAGTATCCTTAATGTTGGATTTTCAAGATAATATTATTCTGCTCCTCTATTCTACAGTGCCTACTACAACATAAACACTCAAAGCAACAACTGTCAGTATAAAGTATTTCTCAAAACAGGTGTTATTTAAACTACTCAATATTCCTTTAAAGATTATCCAAATGCAATTCTCTGCTTAAAAAAAAAAAAAAGTTATTCAGAAGTGCTTCAGTTGAGAACAGAAGAATGATATCCCTCCAAAGGGGATTCAGCCTTTCAGCAGATGGCATTTAGTTAAAACACAGCAGGAAGAACAACATATGTAACAATCTTTACTTTGTTGCCTTTCCTCTTTTTTTCAAAACATTGGTCCTATCTAAAAGGGAACAGTCATATTTGCACAAAAGGCTTAATACCTCACATTAAACTAGGATAAATTATACTGCCTGCCAAGCAGCCACAGACAAAGGAAGTTTGCGCAGTGGAGATCACCAAACAAAACCCAAAGGGTGTGCTGTCAAATCGCTGCCCCGGTTCAGGAGGGGAGAGCAGCGCGGAGGGCAGTTTCTCAACTCTCAGCAGAGGCCTGGTGCAAAACACACCCGGCCCACGGGAAAGGATCCTGGGGCTCTGGGGACTTTGGATCAACCCTGTGAGACTCTGAATTATGGCAGAGTTAGAATCAGAGAATGTATTGGGTTGGAAGGGACCCTCAAAGGTCATCTAGCCCAATCCCCCTGCAGTGAGCAGGGACGTCTTTAATAGAGCAGGTTGCTCAGAGCCCCATCAAGCCTGACCTTGAATATCTCCAGGGATGGGGCCTCCACTACCTCTCTGGGCAACCTGTTCCAATGATCTACCACCCTCATACTCATATTGAATAACTTTTTCCTAATATCCAACCTAAATCTACCCTTTTCTAGTTTGAAACCATTCCCTTTCATCATTGAACTGTGGCTTCAGTTAAACACTAGTGACAGGTAAATGCTCCCAGGCTGTTGTGGGGACTCCTCACCTGCAACAAGCTCTGCCAGAGAGAGTAAAGACAGGACTGATCTGCTTCCCCTCTAACATCATGAGGTTGTGGGAATCCCTGTGCCTGCAGAGATATCCCCACAGCCTAGCTTAGCCCTCAGTTAAACAGCAAACACACCTTCCTCATTACGCTATTCGGAAACAAAATCAGAGCATTCATGCAGCCCAAACCAGAGCCACGTCTGTAACTTGTGGCATTTCAAGGCAACGGACTTACTGCCAGATTCAGTCACTGAGCTCTGTGGCAGGGAGCAGGGGCCAAGCATCCCTGTCGCTCCGGAGCGCAGCACCATGGGGGCAGGACATCTGTTCAGGATTGCCCATCTCTGTGCCAGGGCTGCTGGAGGTGAGAGGGACAGGGGGGAACTTTCTGCTCCAGGGTGGTCCAGGGGAGTGAGGGGTAACAGAAAAGCAGAGAGTAACTAACTTGTTTGTGACTTGACAAATCAGTAGAGCAGCCAGTCCAACATCATACTCATTATTACCCTATTCTGCTGCAACATCTGCTTGTGACAAGCAGATATATATATATATATATATTGCAAACTACAACGAGAATTGTTTGCAATATCCTTGCCAAATTAAAAAAAAAAAAGAGACAGAACAAAGGAAGTTGTCCCTGATGAGAAAAAAATAAATCTCCCAAAATGGACATTTTAAGGCCTGTATTCTCACATCACCACTCAGGTTTCTCAAATAAGTGTCATGGTGTATCAAAGAAGCATTTCCTTGAGACGCTCTACCAGCAGTCACCAGTATATCTAGTATGTGAACCACGGACTCTGAGAAAGGGAAGTATAACAGGCAGAAAACAGTGCACAGAATTTTGTATGGAACACTAACAAATAAGAGCTGGTCACATCCTTGTTATGAAACAGACAGGATCTTAAACTGCACATGCCCTCAGAGCATATATGCTTTTTAGCTCCAGCAAAGACAGCAACTGATATATGTGTTTGTCAGCAGTTTTGATGCAAAAAGACTTGAGAATGTCATGAACAACTAAACCATACAGAAATACTGCAAGGATATGAAAATGTAGACACTCTACCACTGGTGTAAATCTCCAAATTGAGATCTATCTTTACCAGAGTAAATCCTGCTTAACAGTCGGTAATGAACCAAAAACATTCCAAGATTTCCTCCTCCCAACTGTTGCTTTAACAGTGGTAGACAAACCTCCCTTTAAGGTATACTGCTAGCAAATATAATGATGCTCCGCTTATTTTCTGAATAACATCTTAAAAACAAACAGAAAGGACTATATTTTAAGGAAGAATACACAAGCCATTATTATCACAGAATCACGGAATGTCAGGGATTGGAAGGGACCTCAAAAGATCATCCAGTCCAATCCCCCTGCCGGAGCAGGAACCCAAACGAGATTACACAGGAAGGTGTCCAGGTGGGTCTTGAATGTCACCAGAGAAGGAGACTCCACACCCTCCCTGGGCAGCCTGTCCCAGGGCTCTGTCACCCTCACTGTAAAGAAGTTTCTTCTCAATTTTAAGCGGAACCTCCTGTGTTCCAGCTCACACCCACTGCCCCTTGTCCTACCATTGGACATCACTGAGAAGAGCCTGGCTCCATCCTCTTGACATTCGCCCTTAACATATTTATAAACATTAATGAGGTCTCCCCTCAGTCTCCTCTTCTCCAAGCTAAAGAGACCCAGCTCCCTCAGCCTTTCCTCATCAGGGAGATGCTCCACTCCCTTAATCATCTTGGTGGCTCTGTTCTGGACTCTCTCAAGCAGTTATTATTATTATTATTATTATACGGTGTTCTTATAACCCACTGATGAGTGTAAAAGACAAATAATTTCCACGGAGGGAGAAGGGAACTAATAATACACTTTTCAGCCACTACCACTATTTTTACTGTAATGATGGAGAAAAGCAGCACATTTCAGAGTACGTAATGGAAAGCAATTTTAAAATCTGTTTTAAAAAGGGGTGATGTACACAGATATTTGTATTTGCAAGCCCCTGCACACTAGCAAGTCACTGCACTCAAAAAAGCAGATCCCACTTCCCTAGCAGACCCACTTCTCTAGATCATCTTCACTGTGCCTTCACATACTTGCTCATCAAAGACTAGAAACCTTTCCACTGGGCGTCGAATTGCAAGTAAAAGACATTTGTCTGATCTGTTCTAGGTTCACAATTAAATTCAAGTAAGGGTTTTTGAACTCGTCTCTTTGTGAAACCACATGAAAGGGATACTCCCATTTGCTTTCAGATTTAACCAGGGATTTAACTGGAGCAAAGGGAATTTTCAAAGACTGGCCCTGTTGCCACTGAGGAAGAAAATGGACTGGCTGTCACTCTGCAATTCAGATGCTATGAAGCTGAGCAATAAGAACAGAAGCAGTGTATCTGCAGGAAGAGCTGGAGGCCAGGTGCAACTAAAACTAATTCTAACCCACTCATTCATCCCACAACTGCACCTTTCATGGACAATCCTGTGGAACAAGGAAGAAAATAGAGAAAAACAAGTGCCAAGAAAACAGACATATTCTTACTTTTCAAGCATTCTACCACACAACATACATAAAAAATGTAATCACCCCTACTGCAGCTCTTCCTACCAAATGCAATCACAAGTCTTTGACCTTCACACAGATTAATTGTGCAGCACAGCTAGAGTCTGAACTCATAACATCCTGATATTCCAGGGGTCCTTAAGCTTACCATTGAAATATGGAACAGGCTGATTGTCCTGTCCCTCCTCCCAAGTAATCTGAAGGTAGCAAAGATCTGTGTAAACTCCTACAATAAACACAACTCTCTCATTACAGGCTTGGTAATTTATAGATTGGTGGAATAGCAGAGACAGCAACAAAAGTAATAGTTATGGAAAAATGTCAGGAAAAATAAATCTCAATAGCTACAGAAAAAGTTGTGTTCCACAGTTGCCAGAGTCAAAAGATGTACAGGAGAAAAGGGAAATGACAAACACGTGAATGATTTTGGTAGAAATTCAGGTGGAAAAATTTAGTCCAGTCGACGTTTTCATTTTTAGGAACATTGATTTTCTTTTAAAATTATCTTTAAATATTTTTCTTATTGGTATTTTATTTCAATTGTTTGTTGTGAGAACATCTTGCATTGACATATTTGATCATTGCACTAGGGTTTTTTATCACTTAAACCAGTTGTTGATACTGTAACAATAGGTGTGTTTCAGTACTTAGTAACTTAAAACTTCAAAATCTCAATGGACTCCATACACATTGAATGCATGACAGCATCTGTCAGCCTGAATTAATTGAGAAGCAGACAACACTGACTTTAAAGTTTATGCAGAAGGCACAGTACACACTCGGGCAAACAGCATGGAGTATGCTTTCAAATACATTTGACTGTACAAGCACATATAACACCAATAACATTACAATATTTTTTTCTCCCTTTAATCTGAATCAAAGATAAAAGTCATCAATATTGTTCCTGAGGTTTTGCAAAATCCAAGAAAGCAAATGTTCTGAGTTTCTCAACATCAAGAATCAGAATTTGACTTTAATGCATATAGAAAATATTTTATATCTGTGTATGTATACATACAACTAAGTGTTGTAAACTTTTCAAAGTAGGAAACAGTGCCTTTATAAATAGCAAACATTTCTTTTATTGACCTATAAAATCTCAACTACAATGTTATTTCTCACAACTGCTAGCATCATTTTTTAGCAATTTAATTGGTGTGATCGTGCTGATCATAATATGCCAACAAATGCACTGAAAAACATCAAAGAAAAAGTAATTACCTCTTAATAATGAGGCCTCTCCCCATCACAGAATCACTGGTGATGCTTCCTTGAGGACTGGGCAAGGTGGAAGCTTAATTTGATTGCACAGCATTCAAGGCTGCATTTTTTTGTGTGCACTAAGTGCACCTATTGACTTCAAACAGGAACAACAGGACCTGAAATGGGGCATAAAACACGGAGAGCACAAAGGAATCAATACCTGTGCAAAATAGTGTCGCTTGATTTAAATGTAACAAGCAATTAATAATACTTGATGACAGGCAAGAGAGAAAATACAACTGTAAGAAAGTGTCCTGTATTCCTCCTTGGTGTGTAAACTCTTCAGTACTTGGAGCACAACCCTGAAGTTGTTATGAACTACAGTTAGGAACTATGGATCTCTGCTCAAGTGCATACATCTGTCTCAACACTGTCATCATGGGGTTGGCTTCACTTACAAGTCAGAAAACGTTGTTATGTGTGAATTCCACAAGAAATGTGTTTCATGAGTATTATTTCTAAGCTTGCACAATGACCAGCCTTGCACACTGTGACCCCAACACTAAGGAATTGTGCTGGTTTTATTCTTGCATTGAGATATACAAGACAAAACAAAAAATGTTTTTCTGTATGTAAAATAAATAAGAACAGCTAGATAGCTTTAAAATGTGGCAAAACAACAAATTCCTATCTGCAGCTAAAATATGAGGTGAAGTTAAACAGGAAAAAAGTAGAAGAAACCTAGATCTTCCTATCTGAACAAGCAATCAAGTCTCTATTTTTCACCTGCCAGCTCCAGCTGTGCACAGCAATTAAACAAACTATACTCACATGCTAGCACTATTGTCTTGCAGGATTTTTGTTTAGTCTGTGGTAGATGGCTGCATTTTAAAATAATAATAAAAGAACTTTGTATTATCAGAACTCATGACAAACAACTATAAAGAATTGTGATGGCTCTTTCATTTCACATGGGGCTCTAATCTGCATCAACTACCTTCTTCCATCATGTGTGTGTTCCCTCTTTGTGACTGACAGTGAATGTAAAAGCCAGGATAACTGATACTGGCCACAAGCTACTTTGATGTGACCTTTTCACTTCACTTTTTAAGGCATTGGCGATTCCTGAGGTTTAATCCTTAGTTCTTCACTTGGACAGAACGCTTACAGATCTGGAATATTTTCTACAATGGATAGACCCATCTATTTCTGCTCCCCTGATTTCCTAGACAGTTTGATCACAGCTGTATTTGACTCAAGCACACCCCTTCATGGGATCAACAGAAATAGTAAGAAGCTATAGTTTTTGTTTGTTTAATTATTTCACTTCACAACCTATGAATATCAGGTATAATGTAACACATATGAAACAAAATCAATGTGTTCCAAATAATGCAGGATTCTTCGTAAAAATATTCTTCCTATAAATTAAGAAGTCCCTGTTTGTGTCCACCACTGGACACCACTAGAAGTATTATTTTAACAAGATGTCATTGTATTTATTGTGTTTTCAGTAACTTCTCAGGGGTTTAGATTCTTACTATTTTTAAATTGCCTAACTAAATCAGCATAAAAGGAAAAATATTTTACTGAGACAATTCAGAGCCCATTAAATTAAATATTCAAGAATCACTTTTTCAAATGACTACTGGGTGCCATTTTCAGTTTATGAGAGATCTGTGATTTTTATACTTATGATCCAAATGATCCCAGGTATCTTTGGCTTCTGAGGAAGCTGGAAACCACAGAATTATTTCAAGGATGGCATAACTGTTTCAAATCAAGATGGAAAACAAAGCTCACAGAACCAACCCCACAAATTCACATAGCAGTAGTTTGCACCAATTCCTGCAAACACAAAATCCAAATAGTTGTAGATGTAAGGAATGTCACAGCAAAACTGAATTTGATGGGTTTGTACATTACCAACAAAGTTCCCCAAAGACTTTAAAATAACCCTAAGAACCAACCATTGCTATCACTGAAAATCAGCTTTAGGGGAAAAAAACAAACCTGTGTAAATGAAACGTTGGAAAAGAGTTGAATCCACCCACGTCTATGACTGAACCAAAACCTTTCCCTGCAGCTAGGACATCTCGTCCCAGAGCAGTACTTTCTTCCAGGATATGTACAACTACATGATCTGTTCTGTTTTGCAGGAGAAATGGATCTTTTCCGAATGGCTGCACTGAATGTAATTCTCTGTGCAGTTTTAACAGACTGCAACTACTGACACTGCTGCTGCTGCTGCAAGCAAAGAAGATGAAAATTAAGTATGAGTTTGTAAGATGTGCTAAGCCATTAACACAACTGCCTTTTTGCAAAGGCACATATCATCAGTCACCAGCAAGACAGTTTAAGTTTTGCTGACTAACTAAAGTTACAACTAGGTAGATTACTCTTGTTAAATATTAAAATATAAAGCAAAAGATTGGAGATGTTTTCTTCCTGTATAAAAATTCTATAACATAAACAGACGTCTATCCCTACTAGAAGAACTATTCCCCAGCAATGACCAGAGGGGTAGTGTGGTTCCTTCAGATTTAGAAACAACTGGTGTTTCAGCTGAAACAATCAGCAGAATAATTATCAAAGTTTAACTTTATTGAAGTCAATTAAGTAAATTACACTGCAATGAGGTGAAAGAGACTGTTCACAGCTACCTCAGAGCTGCTGCTTGTTTGTCCCCTTCTTGACTCTTGATGAACTACTTTCTCAGTACCAGAGACTAGCAGTTCTTTAGTGAGGCTCTCATAGCTTCTCTGAAAAGCTTAAACAGTACAAGCATTTAAGAGAAGATTTCTGAAAGGTGAGAGGTGGCTTTCAGTGGAATTTGTACTTCTGAATCACTGAGGGATCTTAAACTTCCCTGGGAACCACAGGGGAATTTTTTTGGTACCTTACTGTCTCAGTGTGATTTTTAGTAGGAAAACTGTTCTAATTACAAATCAGGTTTACAGATTCAAAACACTACTCACTCAGTGTGACATCACCCAACTTTACAGCTGCTGTTACAACCTTAAACCTTTGTAGTCATTCAAATCTATTTGAACCCCTACAGCCTGCTGAAGGTGACAGCTTTGCACAAAAGCTTTACCATACCATACTAATACAATTAAGCCTTAAAGCCCAGACCTTTTAAACTATTTCAAATGGACAAGTCTGTACAAACGTCTGTCACAAGAGGCCTCCAACACTGCAAGGTTGAGCTAATTGCTGAGCAAGTATTTTTCCAAACCTGAATCTTAGACTTTCTCAAAATTCCTGTCTTCTGATGCCTTCCCTGATGTTACTACAGGAGAGGCAGAGCAACTATCCGAACGCCCCCCCACCCTTAACAAAATACCTTGAAGTCTTCATTACCTTTAATCAACTTTTCTGTTGACATAACTGGAGAAGAAAGAGAATCAGTCTGAGATCAGTGTCTGTTGACCATAAAAATCACATCCTCAAAATAACGACAGTGCTAAACAGGTTGTTTTGTAGGTAATTCTCAGGCTGTGTAAGGCTCCATCTTCCAAATTAGATTCTGTGATCTACTGCCAAATTTATTCTAGTGTTGACTTAGAAAAGAGTTGGAAGGTTGAAAACTCTTCATGAATTATTAATAGTGCACATTTTTGTACAGATGCATTATTGTTTACAAATACTGTCAATATAAAAGGAACGGCACTTCCTATCTCCTAGTCAATCAGCAAGCCACATGAAAGGAGCGAGATAGATTGAGTTAACACACAACTCAAGATGTTTTATAATAACAGAACACTTACAGAATAACCCATTTCATCTACTGTATTTTCAGAAGCTGAATTAATTTTTTAAAATTTGAACATGCCTACATCTACTTTTTGTTTGTTTGTGTTATTATAGTTACAAGCCTGGAAAACTGGAGATTTTATGACAGCAGACTAATAATTAATTATTAGGTCAGACAGCTTGAATGCATCCATTCAGCTTCCCTCTAGCTCCCTCCAAAATTCAACAAATTACCAGTTCTGTCCAAGTCATCAATTTTCAATCATTCTTCTAAAGTTCCCCCTCATTATGTGATTTCCTTCATAAAAGCTCACAGTCACATTACTCTCCCATTCTCAGGTATTCCCCATCCTTCTCACTCCCATTCCTACAGTTTTCTCTATAACAAATGGTTTTAAAAAATAAATAAAATTAATTCATCAAATTCCAGGAACTGCAGCTTTAATATGAACTCTTAATATTGTTAGCCTAATAAAAATAAACAACCTCACAGAAGTGGGTAATACTTACCAAGACTTACCATCTCTGATCACACTAGCATTCATCAAAACTCTGTAATTAATCATCTTGATGGATATGAATATGGCAAATGTGCATACTGTCAGACACACCCACACACACAGTGAAAGGAAACTTCTGCCAGTATTTTCTTTACTTCTATAAACAATCTTTCATCTAAAGTGTTTAACCTTTCTGGCTTGTAAATGTAAGATACTGTAGTAATGTAGCAGCAAGGAAATCTATACTGTAAGTCAGAGCCTTCAGTTTTTTCTCATCATCAATAAGCTCTATTGCTTATGGAATGGGAAACCTAAAATGTCACATCTTAAAAGATCTGTCAAATATTTAAATTAACTAAACATGACCTGTGCAGTGAATAAAGTTACCTCCCTTGATTCTAAACATAACAGAAGACCTCAGGTCCACATTTATCACAGACAAATTTCATTTTTTCTGCAAATAATTTCTTTTGATGCTCAGAAACTCGAAGTGCTACTAAATAAATGCAAGAAGTATCCCTGCATGGCAGCTTAAATAAATTTGACAGTTCCTTCATGATCTAAATAGCAGTTTTCTTGTCAGTCTTGCTAAAAAGAATAGGACTAAAGAGTGGTACTCAAATTACAAACATATTATGTACTTCCTCCTCATGATCCTAGAGACCAGAGGAAGAAAACAATGAATTACTGAGCTGAAATTGAGAACAAGTTCTAACAGCCTCGCACACTTGAGCTAAACATCTGCTAAAGAGTGAGAAAGTCACTGGTATAAAGCACTTGAATCCATCTGCTCTTTTCTCTCCACAGGGGTTGTTTTATGTGGCATAAAGAAGAGATTTGGATGTGGGAAAATACCGTATTCTAACTATCAAGCACTTATGAGAACTGTCTGAGGTGTCTTTCTGTGCCTAAGTACATCTCAAAATGTGACCATTGAATGTCACTTTTAATTGGGCCTTTGACAAAATAAAACAGAAGGGAAAAAATATATTTTTTTAAAGTTATATGAAATCCACAGAATTATACAAAATGGGTATTTAAAGGTTTAAGCTCAGAAAAAGGCCACAGCCATGTCCCATTATGCTTTTTGCCCATGAGGAGCCATTGAAAGATCCCATACTGACCACATACAACTTTAAAATAGTCCTCCAGTTCTAAATTGTCCCCAGGGCTGTGCCTCACCTCCCCTCTGGGCCAGGCGCGCTGCTGGGTGGCACACATGGGAGTCAGCCTGGCCACATGGGCGACCTGGCATGGGACAAGGACCACGGCGGCCCTGTAAACTGCTCTGCAGACTTCTCAGGTGCCAGGGTACCCAACGTGGGAGTCTGAACTAGGACCCCGGCAAGAGAACTGGTCCTTTTTCATCAATTAGAGCAGCGCTGGTCCAGCCTCCAGTCCTGCAAGGCCATTGGCTTCATGGAGAAACAAGGATGCACAGCACCTGAGCTAGGAACTCCATACCTTATAACATAAGGCTCAAACCTCCCAGTGATCAAACAAATATCCTTACTTACGTGTGCAGCCCCTGCAACAACAGTGGAACTTCTTGTGTGAATATGTTCCTTTAACTGGTGTTTAACAAAGGTATTAAGAATAGGAAATATTAAAAAATTTAAATATAGTTCTGGTCACAGTAAAAAAAATGCTGATGTTGGAGACAACAGACTGTCCCCAAGTATATTCCCAAGAGCAATGCCCTGTACATAATGATCACAAATATGCACCACAGGGTGTGACTGCTCATGCTTCTTTTGATTTGTCTTTGACTGTCTGGGAAAAAACACTCTAGTACTCTGTGCTGTTAGTCATCTCAGAAGTGACGTATCCGTTACAAAACACAAGCCATGCAAAAACTACTACTAGTAAAAGAGATCTGGAGTGAACCTACAGTTCATTTCATGAAAAATGTTTATAAACTATATGTGCTCCAGTTCTCAATGTGAAAGCAAATTTCTCATTAGATTTGCCAACTTTCAAAATCACAGAAAAAAATAAACCATTAAGCAGTTAATACAGCCATATAGATGTATAATGGACACCTCACGCCATCAGTATTTTTTCCCTCCATTGAACTTTATTCTCTTGTATCCCTTTGCCTGCTGTTTGAAAAGAACTAAAATAGAAGGATTTAGAGTTGACTGTGCACACAAATTCACTCATTCTTTCCCCACAGACTTGTCTATAAATGAAGAGCTAGCAACAGATCGCACCTATTCTGACAAAAATAATGGCACTTTTCCTATGTTTATAACCACACAGTTGCACGGAGAGGCTCAAAACCAATAATTCGAACCTACAAAAAGCAGACATTTTCAACGTGGCCTCTAACGTAGGTGGAAATTCTGCAATTATGTCCCTGCCATGAGTGCACTTTTTTACTTGTGCCATCACCACCCCTGGGGGTATCAGTAATCTTCATTGCAACACCCCATTTTCAATTCCAAAAACGTCTACACTTGTTGCCCTCCCAGCACACAAAACAGATGGCAGGGTAACAGCCAGCAGAATCGCCCTTATTACCAGCAGAGGGATTTGTGAGGGGACTATGAGTTAAGATTTGTTGGAACTAATGTGTTAAGTTGGTGACATCTGAAAATACTTTTTTTCTTATCCTGGCTGAGATGCAACCAGTTGTGTCAGAACTATGCTGCAGTCTGAGTCAAGCAAAAGAGCAAAATAAATGAATTGCAGGATAATATGAACAACATATTATAATGTTGTTATAACATATAGATAATAATATAATACATAAATAATATAACACATACATAATATAACATATATAATAA
>NW_010341107.1:0-993 GCF_000700745.2 Antrostomus carolinensis
CTGAAACGACCTGGCTTGTCCCTAAGTGTGTGAAGAGGGGACAATTAACACATACAGCCGGGGAGGTGAGAGGAGGGGGGGTGGGGGCACCAGGAACCCTTCCACAGTCCCCAGAGGAGCTCATATGAGGACCTTGAAGAACAGGTCATCTTCCCCCTCATCTCCCAGACAAAAGAGACGCAGCTCTTTCTTAAAATGCCTTTTTTTTTTTTAAAAAAAAAAAAGGAGAGAAAAAAAAAGCGCAAAGGGCTGTTGCTATTTTTAAACACATCCCTCATTTGTTGGAAAATGGCACTAAAAGTATGAACCAACCTCCCTGTCTCCGAGGACAAGCTCAGCCACACACACCCACACCCGAGGGAAAGCCAAGGTTGATGGGGACCTTCCCCAGGTGAGTATGGAGGATCCCCTCCAAGGCTGTGCCCACCACCAGCCCACTTTTCACACCCGGTATGAAGAGAGAAGCCAAATGTCGGGGCAATCAAGAAGCTGGTAAGTTATTTACTGTCTAATCTGTACACACACACATTCCTTATTTATTAACTCACTTAATTATTACCAACTTCTTGCGCAGACAATGAATTTCCTCATGTCAATAAACTGCAATCAATGAGGTAAGGCTGCTTCTCCTTCTCTCTCTCTCTCTCTTTTTTTTTGCCATCACCAACTCCTGCTACTGACAGGGCAGCACCTGGGGAGGGGGGAATCACACACCTCTAGGAGATCACAGGCACTCTGATGGGGGACAGAGATTAGGCATTTCAGATGACTACACACATGCTCTGGTAGAAGTGAGGAGACACATTGTCACTCACGCATTTCCACACACACACCCGAGCAACCAATCCATCTTCCCAAGGACTGGGAGAGATGTTGCTCTTCAGATCTGGAAGATAAACCCAGTTTAAACCCTGTTTTTGCCACACAGACCTGGAAAGGTGGCCTTTACAGCAGTAGGAGCCCAGAAGGCAACATGAAGAAACACCACAGTAG
>NW_010341107.1:1045-5144 GCF_000700745.2 Antrostomus carolinensis
GGGAAAGACCTTATACCAAGGATTCATCTTGTCACCTCAAGACCCCGGACAAAGAACCAGCCACAAAATATACCTTCTCTGAGGAGCTGCAACAAAGCTCATCCTGGATGAATAAAAATGATAGGCCACACAGGACTTCAAGGGTGGAGGTGTGCACACCTAGACCAGCTTCTGCCACTCAGACCCAAGAGCATTCAGACAACCCACAGCCTACTGTGGAGGTAGGGGATGGTCATCTTCTCTCTACCCTCAGAGCTTTGCATCTCTCTGAGGTGTTCACCTCTGTGCATATGAACAGAGGAAAGACATTTAGCTTTAGCTTTTCTCTATTGCAAAGAAAAGGTATCAACATGGTTGTGTCCAAAAAGTGACCTCGGTGGCAGGTCAGGAGTGGGCAGGCTGGCAAGTCCTGCAGCTCCTGGACCTCAGGCCCTCCCCAGCCAGGCAGACACCTGGAATTCCCTCCTTGTTTCCCATCCTGAGCACCTCTTGCAATCACATGTGTGTTTGTTTTTTTTTTTTTTTCCCTAAACTCTCCAATCTTAAGGAAAGAACCAAATCTTTCTACCAAAGAGTTTGACATGTTCTTCTGGCACCTGTAGCACCATCTTTCAACCTCAATTTCACAAAAGCAGCCTGCCTCCTCCTTTGCCCTCCTCTACTTCTCCACCTGAATGTGTCATCTCCATCTTAGCAGAACCATCTCCTGTCTTGCCTGTCTGCTGCTAAAGGCTTGGTCACAGCAAAGTCCAGTGCTCAGGGAATCTCTGGCTTAAAAAAAACCAAAATAAATGGAAACCATCCAAACTGGAAAGAAGGTTTGGCAGGCGATCGTGTACCAAAGAGCAGTTCCCACTTCTCCTGATCATTAGAAGCACTAAAAGGAAAATTTATCTTCTATCTTGATATTTTACTTATCAGCAATCTCCTTGTTTCCAAACAATTAAGCCTCCCTACCAATGAAGCCTTAATGAAACCAATGGATCCTGTATTTTTTCCTCCACTGAAAAGTAATACTGCTGATGCTGGCCGAAGCACCAACGTGCCCATCAGCTGCAGACACACTTAGACCTACTGGGGATCTCAAAGATGGGCAGCCCTCTCCCTAACATGCACAATCTGCGTATCAGAGTGTCCTCACCCTTGGAAATTTCCCTTCCAGTCTCTACCCAAAGGCACACATTGAGATACTACTATTAGTAGTAGCAGTAAAATACTACCCTGCACAAACCTGCTGCTCACAACAGCTACGATCTGTCACTTACAAAGTAGTTTAGTTTGCAAGAAAAGCTATTTTTGTGGTATTTATTACTTGTTTGGGGTTTTGATCCAGCAAGCCCAAGGCTCCACCTCTTTCTCATTTTGGCCTGGAAAATGGCTTTCACCTTCTCTCTTCTTCAAGACAAGGATCAGTCAGGAGGAGCGCAGCAAAACAAGGGGAAAATAGCCTAGGGTTTTGCTGTAGTTTGAGAGTTACCTCCTCAGAGCCTTTGAGTTCTGCTGACCTGGGAGCCATTCATTAATATAATCACAAGAAAATGTTCTCCTAACCCCAAAAACAGTTAGAGTCTGCTCTTGGCCTAAATCATTTGGGCAGCCAAATGACACACAATACTTTCCAAACTTAAGGAGAGCAGAAAACGACCAGAAACAGAGCAAAGTGCCACCAAGGTTGGAACTGGATGATCTTTAAGGTCCCTTCCAACCCAAATCATTCTATGATTCTATGAAGATATACCAGGAGCTCACCAAAAACCTCAGCTTTTTGAATATAATTCACCTGGTATAAGGGCAATCAATAACATACCAGTCAACTCTGAATACAGGAAAACATTGTACCCAGAGGAAGGAGCAATCACATCAAAATGGGAATAAATTAGAACATCTATTCAACAATCTACTGGTTATTATAGGTGGCAAAGCATAAGCTGGTGAAAGGACCTGGAGAAGAGTAATTGCTAGTTAAAGCAGTTAAAGCCTAGGATCTAGATCTTCTTCTTCTAGTCACAAATTTGATGCATCAAGTCTTGATCTAAAATTTCTCACAGAAAAGTTTTTTCCTTGAATATTTTTGAGGTTCTCCTCAGATTTCAGGTGAAGTGCCCATTGCTTGATGCTTGGTTTATCCACCCATGAAATGAAGATAAGACGATACCTACTTACCTAACCAGGATGTTCTGGAAGGTATCTAGAGCACTGAGATAATCAATAAAAGTCATCAGTAATAGAGACAGCAATATAAATAATCAGAGAGATCAGAGCATATAAGGAAGCACAAAGAGTGCTTTTCCTCCAACATCAGAACAAGAGGCTGTGCAGTATGTTAGTAAAGAAAATCTCACCTGTGCCAGAAGATCAAGGACTTATTAAGACTTCAATTTATGGAATTTTTGGAGAATCTGGACACACAGACCAGGAAACCAACAAAAGAGATAACTCGGGTGCTAACGTCATCTCACACAGGTTGTGTTAATAAACACTGACCGGTTTGGGGTTGAAATGCCAGTATGCCTGGGTCACTTTGTTATCTTCAGCTTTGCTGTTTACATCAGAGAGATATATCATGGCTATGACATGTAAATGGATAGAAACTGGATCTTCCTCCAATGGCTGCAAAACCAGACCCTAGAGACATATTTCTGGGTAACGGGGATGACAAGAAGAAAACCATTAGCATAATGAAGCCCGTGGAAAAGACTCCTAAGGTCTCAATATTGAGGATGATATCAAAAGAAAATCATCCCACTATCATAAAAAACTTGAACCTATGGAAGAAACACAGTCAATAGGCATCATGCTTCAGATATGAGGACCACAACCTTTGAGGAATCCTGCTATGAATTTGATGAGCCTTTACACTAAGATTTGATTTCCATTAGCCTTTAAAATGGAACTTTTCACGAATAAGACCCATGACCTTTAACATAATGTGCACCTGTATCTGGCAACCACCTTAAAGAAAGAGTTATAAACAAGAGCAAAAGGGGAAGATGACACTTTGAGGTGTGTTATACAAGGCCTTGTACTGGTAGGAAAAAGAGAAGGCAGTGATGAAGAAATGCCAAAAATCTGTGTCAGTCTTTACCTCAAATCAGCCAGTATCATAGCCAATGGAAGAGAATGGGATATGGAGCGGGGTGATATTAAAGTCATTTAGGAAGAATTTATTTACTGAGATAATAGAACATGAAGCCAAAGGACCCAATCACAGAAAAAAATAAAATAATAAAAAAAATCAAGTTCTCTCAAGGAAGAAGACAATGAGGTGGAAAAAGAAAATACATCCATTTAGCTGCATTTCATAGATGGTGAGGTGAAAGACAAGGTGAGATGCCTAGGGTTATGAGGATGTGGCCTCATCAGCTCTTATCCTGACCTATGATGCTCCTGTGACATGGTTCTTTCCCAATTTGTTGCCTCTGATTTGTTATTCCTTATGATGTAGTTCAATATGGCTATGAAAAATTACAACATAAAATCACTATTCAGCCAGAGAATCCAATGGATATTCAAACCAGGCAATATTATCAGTCCCTTCTCTACTTACCTTTTGGGATAAGAACATCTCAAATTCATACCATTCACTGGTTCTGGCATTCCTATCTAGCTAGAGCCCAAACTTCCAGATATCCACCTTCAGTAGGGCAGAAACATCTGGTGAAGTGGTTTCCAGTAACATCAGGGAAAATTAAAACATGAATGGAGTGCAAGACCTAGATCACGTGACTGTTCACCTGAACATCTATTTTTATCACCAGTTGACATTTATGCACCACACATTAATTAAAAGTTCAACCCTATAAACCTATACAAGTTCAGCCTATAAACGGTCCCAGGACCCAAGCTGTTTCTGCTTGGATCCAAGCTGTCTTTGCTACGCACAGTTTACAAATGAAGCCACTGGTTCCCTGACCATGACTGGCAAACCCTCAGCGTGTACAGAACTTGTGGAAGTTCCTTCTCTTCCAGCTCTGAAGAGAAGGACTTGGGAGTGGTGGTGAATGAGAAGCTGAACACGAGCAGACAATGTGCGCTTGCAGCCCAGAAGGCCAATAACCGTGTCCTGGGCTGCATCAAGAGCAGCGTGTCCAGCAGGTCA
>NW_010341107.1:5620-10125 GCF_000700745.2 Antrostomus carolinensis
AGTGGAAGGTGTCCCTGCTGATGGCAGGGGGGTTGGAACTGGATGGGCTTTAAGGTCCCTTCCAATCCAAACCATTCTATGATTCTATGATTCTAAGTCCCAGGAGGACAAGCTGGCCAAGCAGCAAGGGCTTTTATTTTCCTAGCTGCTGAATCTTCATTATAGAATCGTACGCTACTTCACGTCCTTTTACTTTGCCAAATGAATGACCACGCTGTTACTGGATCAGGAATGGGATGGAGGTAACTCATGTGACTGCACATGGGAGTGGAAACATCTACAGGTTTTTACTGTCAAGAGATGCTTCAGTTCCCCAAGGGAAAATGGTGACAGCTACCAGACTAACAGCTATCACTGAGAAGACAGGACGTGCCATGAAATTACCAGGAAGAAGGACACACTTCAAGACTCTGAAGAGTACAAGCCCTTAAGATAGTCTTCAGAAACACCATCACCACCTGATCACATCACTCCCATCAGCCCACGGATGGCCAAACACCTGTAGTGGAACCATAGTGGGTTTGTCCATTTTGTCCCCTCATCGGTGGACCCACCAAAGCAAAGGATGAGTAGCAGCCACGTCCCTGTTCCTTGCTGTGGCCACACTTAACGTCAGGAGGTGTGCATGGATACTTACCCAGCTCGTCATGGCAACTGGATGGGCAAGTGAGTATCGTACATAACTCACTGAGTATTAGTAGAATATCTGGAGCTCCATGGATGAACAAGGCAGAAGTGCTCATAGAATTATCATAGTGCTATAAATGCCTGCTGCAGAGCCAGCTGATGGAACACACAGACTTCTGCAAATCCCTCACAGATCATCATTTTGGTGCCGCTTTGGCGGTAATTGCAATTTTTGTAGGACGACATGAACAGAGTTACAAAGTCTGAATTATATTCCACGTAATGATTTTCTGAGTAGTTCAAGGTTTGCATATAAAAGCTATCCTGAGTTGTTGTTCAAGGCTGACGAGGAGTACTTAGCTAAATTTAGAAACGTTACTTTTTTTTTTTCACTTTAATATTGTACCAGTTGATTGCTCCTTACATTAGTAACACATATCACAAGTTAAACTTTCAAACATGAGCCTTCTTGTATAGTGGCAGTCGTAGATTAAGCTCCCATTCTGTTGGATGCTGTGCAAACACAGAATCAAAAAGTCCTCACGTAGGACATTCTAGCTGGGAGCCAACACCTGAAAACAAAGGTTGGAGCATTCAAATAAAATTGATACTTATTCAGGGAGGAGGAAAAGAAAAATAATGACAGATGATGTCATTGTTACCTAATCCCCCACGGTGTGGTGGGTACTGTACACAATAATGAACAAGACACAGCACCTGCCCCATGAGGTTACACTGAACAAAGACAGAATCCCATGAAGAGCAGAGGAAAATGATTTGTGTCTCGTCATGGTTTTGTAATTTGGAAGAGACAGGGAAAAATTAAACGGTGTATTTCCAGAAAAGTATTCCAGCTATGCAGCTCATTTCTGTAAGATCACAGTAAAAGGCAGACACAAGTTGATAGGAAGGAGATCATGGGTAGAACAAAGAGGAGTGGAACATCACAAGTGGCAAGAGCAAGATGCATGGCCTCACAGTAGATCTCACTGTGGAAGTCAACGGGAAGCTAGTGACTGAACTTGAAAAGTGGAAGAAATGGAATCTTCTATACGTTGAGAATGTGTAAGAACGCGTTGCAATAAGGTAAATATCTGGGGTGAGAAAATCGTCCAATCTTATTCGCCATCCTAGTGTTTCAAGGGGAAAAAAACGTCCTTAAGTATCAAAAATACTCCATGGAGTATGTGGATAAGTGGAGCCACTCATCTTGGCTTGATACTAGTTTTTCAAATGAGAAAGTAGAGGTGAACTAACCTGGCAGTGAGACTGCACATGGGTGTCAATGAAGTTTGGAGTGTCTTTCAAAGAGGTCTGCAATGAAATTGGGAGAGGGCGATACTTCTGCCAGACAGTTTGTGGACTTGTGTCCTCTTCTTCATTTTTCTACAAACTAAAAGTGAGTCCAAGCAATAAACTCTTTTGTTCTTCCATTTATCCACTCAGAAAGTACAATATTTAGGACAATTGAAGCCCAATTGATCAATGGTCATAAAATAGCATAAGATGTCCGATAAAAGAACAAAATACAGTTCTACCTCACCAGCACTGACTGTTTGTCCAGCCCTTCTGTTCTATATCCAGCTGAGTAGAAGACAGTTTTGCTTCGTATTCCTACAATACGTAAGGTCGTGAGGAGTTGCCTCTCTGAAGGGTTTCCATTAAAAAGTGCAAATTTAGCTGCTCATTTACGATGAAGAAGATGAGATCTGGATCTCCAATAGTACAATGAAACTATTGTTAAACAATCTGGAGAGGTACTATGAGAAGAAATGTAGGATTTTCATCTACGTGGCTGTCCACCTGACACTCTTAATATGTTGCATGGTGGCATAAGATATCACCATCTTGAATAAAAAATGTGTTTTAAAATGAGCTTATGTAGCCTCCTTGAGATACGTGGCATTGCAGGACATAGTTTGACATGAGGAAATCAAGAGTAGCAGAAGAACACACAAAGCAGGAGAAGCCTTAATATCCTTCAGCTCTGGCACCTAAACCTAGAGAAGCACTTTCAGAGGAAGATCCTTTGTTGATGTAGTCCCGTTGGTTGCTGGACAAGGAGGAGATGGAAGTAGAGAGAAAAGTCAGGGCAGAAACAGAGGTAGAGGTTAGTTGTTTCAACCCAGAGAATCCTGCTAAACCTGAGGTGAAAAGACACAGCATCTGGAATGCTGCAGGAAGGTAGATGAGCTGTGTGCAAGCTGGAGAATTCCCTCTGTTGCACAAGCTATGCAAATGTAATTGTAGGCTAGAAAGTGCAGTGACTCATAGGTGAAGTGGATGTGAGAATATCTGGGTTAAAGAGAGTTTGTACTGAGAAGACCATGCTTAGGACCTTAAAAGTTCCCAGAGAAGGGGAAGTGAAAGGACTTAACAAAAACTCATTACAAAGAGTCATCCTGTCACGCATTGTTTCCTTGAAGCAGCAAGCAAGGTGCTCCTGAAGCTGTTGAAACCTGGTGGCATTTCAAAACGCTCAGATATCCAGATCAGACAAAGATTTTGGAGGTGAGGAGCAGAGAAAAGAAAACAGATGAAGCCTGAACCTCAGAAAACGAGGGTTGGGAACAACTTGCCTTTTTTTTTATGGTGGGAGATCACACAGGTCATTGAATCAGAAATCAGTGGCAGTAATACATATTATGAGGGCACAGGTTAGACCTGGAACGGTACCTCCAGGTGATGGACTCCAGCTGTTGTAAAGCCATGTAGAGGAAAGGAGAGAGCGGCACTGCCCCGTGGTGTTTCACCTCCCGCGGTTCTCACTAATCAGATGACCCCGATGACGTACGCATCAAGATTCACAGCAATAAACCACAGGATTCCCACCTTTTCTCAGCTGGATAGGCAAATGACAGATGAGGGGTGAACAGATGGCAGTAGAGGTGATTCAAGGCCAAGCTAACTTACAATCTCCAGATTTCTGCAGGGGAGGTGGACTGATGGTGCAACAGGCAGGAGAATGAAGAGACGAGGGCGTTGTAACCCCCGGCCCATTCCTGCCCTTCATGCTGATGGGTGACAAGAGTGCATGAGCAAGTGAGAAGGGAAAATGCTGCCTCCAAACCACCTCACTTTTGACTTTCTGCACCACCTGCCACAGCTTTGACTTCCAGTACCACCTCACACTCCTGAGGCGTTTGACCATCACCCTACAGTTGCATGTTGGGTCCCCTCTGAGGTTGGGCTGCTTCATGAGTGCCCTGAGGTTCCTCAGATGACAAGGCACTGTGCAAGGTGTGGCACGTTACATCGTGCCCTGTGTCAGTTATCACAGGCTGTTAGTCATTACTCTTTTGGTCACAGAGAAGTTGAGCAGGGTTCTCAGACAGGAAAAGCTTTCCAGTGGTTAGTTAGAGCAGTTGGTCCTCACCTCAGCTCCTTTGGAAACCTTTCCCTCCCAAACAATGAAGAACATCCAACTTTTCCCAGTTAAGAAGCCCGCTTGCAATTAGCAATTAATCAAACCCGCTCTTCTCAGGCAAGACATCTGTTGATAACCACGTCGAGCTCAGCAGCACTAAAGAAAACCAGGAGAAGCACCACAGATGGCTGCAGCCAAGGTGGAGACTAAGACCCAGTAGCTGCTAAACCCTCGTTTCTCCTGAGCTAAGAGGCTCTGCGGTTCTCAAACCCCCGAGAATTAACCGAGCAGCTCGGCATCTCGGCTTGCACATTGCAGAGCAGCAAAGTTTGGAACGTGGAATTCTCTTTAGCTTGGCTATATAGATCAGCTATCAGAAATTACTATGTATAAAGATTTCCCTCTACAGGTGGTTAGAGCTTGTAACAGCCTCTTACTTTCTTGCATCACTTTAATTAGTATTTTGTCTTATCATTTACTTTCTTATTATTTTATTTCCCCCCCCACCACC
>NW_010341108.1:0-282 GCF_000700745.2 Antrostomus carolinensis
GTCTGACCAGTTACCATGACAACAGGCAGCAGGATGGGACCCTCCGTGGGGTCGAGGGGACCACGGGGCTGACAATGGGTCCCTGGGGTCCATCCAGGTCCCCTCCCCCGCCCCCCCCAGTGTCACCCAGGTCCTTGGGGACCCCCTGGACTGGTGCTGACTGGGGACTGTGACCCCCCCTTGGGCTGTGGCCATGTGGAGGGGACATGGGGGCTCATGGTGGCCATGATGGCACGGCCATGGGGACGTGGGGGGGACGGGGGGGCTCATGGGGGCCATGAA
>NW_010341108.1:371-1154 GCF_000700745.2 Antrostomus carolinensis
TGGGGGCTCTTGGTGGCCGTGATGGCACGGCCGTGGGCATGTGGGGACGTGGTGGGGATGTGGGGGCTCATGATGGCCGTGATGGCACCACCATGGGCCTGTGGCCACGTGGAGGGGATGTGGGGGCTCATGGTGGTCATGATGGCACAGCCATGGGCATGTGGCCACGTGGAGGGGACATGGGGGCTCATAGTGGCCGTGATGGCACCACCATGGGCACATGGGGATGTGGAGGGGACGTGGGGGCTCATGATGACCGTGATGGCACCACCGTGGGCACGTGGGGATGTGGTGGTGACATGGGGGCTCACAGTGGCCATGATGGCATGGCCATGGGCACATGGTGGCCATTTGATGTGGACATGGGGGATCATGGTGGCTGGCATGGCACGGCTGTGGGCACATGATGGCCATGTGATGGGGACATAGGGCTTGTGGTGGCCAGGGGGGCGTGGCCATGGTCTTGTGGCCATGTGATGGGGACGTGGGGCTCATGGTGGCCATGGCAGTGTAGCCATGGGGCACATGGTGGCCATGGAAGTTGTGGGACATGGGGGCTCATGGTGTCCACGATGGCACAGCCCATGGGGGGACACGTGGCTGGGCTGGGACCTCGTGGCTCTTGGTAGCCATCGTGGGGACACCTGGCTGGACTCAGACATGGTGGCCCATACGGGACGTGTCTGGTGGGACACAGTGACCCATGGGGACATATGGCCACGCTGGGACATTGTGGTTCTTGGTGACCATGATGGGGACACCTGGCTGGACTCAGACATGGTG
>NW_010341108.1:1294-1499 GCF_000700745.2 Antrostomus carolinensis
GGAGGATGATGATGGTGGGGGTGGGGGGGGGGTCTCCCCCTTCTGACCCCCCCCTCAATGTCACCCCCAGCATCCTGGCCACGGTGGGTTCCCAGTTTGACCTGCGGACGCTACGAGCCGTGCGGGTGCTCCGACCCCTCAAGCTGGTCTCGGGGATCCCAAGTGAGTAATTTAAGGGGGGGGGTCCAGGAGATGGGAGGGGTGT
>NW_010341109.1:0-3930 GCF_000700745.2 Antrostomus carolinensis
GATTGATGCTGCAGGGACGGGTCCAGCCCGCGGGTCAGCGAACTCGCTCCGCATTGTCTGAAATCAGCGGTAATTTTATTTCATCTTGTACCTGTGGTCCTCCCGGCTCCGGTGGAAATTCCCCCAGGTTTGACCTTAAAGAGCTCCCTCGGAAATTCGAGGTTGTTCTTCCCTCCTGAAGGACGTGTTTTGTCAGGATGACCTCACAGAAGGGGTTCGGGTCAGTCAAGCCCCACTCTGTGACCCAGCTCCTGCTCTGCGTGTTTCTGACGTGCAGACTTTGTTACTTAAAATAAGGGAGAAACCCCTCAAAATGGTACACAGCTCTCTCTCCTGTTTAACTGATATTCTTATGAGAAATCACTGTGTTATGACTCTGTTCTGGTAGCATTTTCAGCCTGGTTAGGCTCACCTTCCCAGCAGGATAGAATATTAATTGCATCATGACAGCTGGAGGTCTCTGTTTTTTCACACTAGAAATATAAAATTTAAAATTTAAAACATAGGCTTTTTTTTCATTCTGTGCAAAACAGATGCATTCACATACAAAGACAAATCTCTCTCTACTGTTGTTCTTGGAAATGGAAGGTACAGATAACCAGGTCTCTTCACTAATCGCCTTTCCCGTCAGGATCTTACTGTTGGAGTTGATCCCGACAAACATCTTCACCAATGTCTTTACAAAGGGATCTCCCGTCGCCTTGAGCCCTTGGAGATAGGTGACAAAACGTGCTGAAGGACGCTGTTGCGTTGCCCTTCAGTGACTCTGTACCTGAGCGATAAGCACAGTCCTGGTTTCCTTAAGGAGCAATGTGTAAAGCTGTCGTTTCGCCAGCTCCTGCTCACACATCTGACAGACACGCAGCAGACACCGATGCTGCTGCTGCTGCTGCTGCGGAGCAGAACTCGGCGTGGGACTGCAGAGATTAGGGAGGCAGGCTGTCCCCCAAAGGATTTATATTGCTAAAGACAAACAGATAATGGAGGCCCCGTGAAACGACGGGTGTAACTGGAGTGCAGAATCAGCAACTCGCATGTAAATATATTTATTTTCATGTACTTGTTTAGAAATTGCCATTTTTTCCTCACCCTCTGCCAAAAACCTGCTATTCATGTTGTCCTAAAGCGTGTGGCGTTGCTGAACTGGCTCCTCATACGCTGCTCCAAAAAAACCCACTGCAAGCTGTGAAAGTAAAGATGCAGAATTGATATTTAGATGCAGAGGAGATGAGAGGGTGGGGAAGTCTCTCTATATGTCATTTGTTTTCCATGCATTGAAACCTACCTGTGTATGAATGTACAATTAACGAATGTACCATGTGCTGATGAAGAAAGACTTGATAAGTATAAGGGCTGGAGCTGAAGGATGGATCCAGTAAGTGGGGATTTTCTGTAGAAATTCAGAACAAGCTGATTTGATCTTTAAAGTTACTGGATTATGAGGCAGTGGAGGAAAACTGAGAATTTTAAAACTTGATAATTTCTTTAGGGGGGAGAGGGGTAATGCCTTAGTGGGGTTTGTCACATAACTGGGTGGTTCCTGTAGAGCTCAATGTCATGTACTGTCCAAGTGTGCCAGGGTCCTGCAGTCCCTTCCTGGTGTGTTATTGACCTGTGCAGAGGAGCAGTGCTGTTGAAGTGTGGAACATGGAAAAATATTTGCAGGATTGCCTGAGTGCGTATATTTTCAGAAAAAAAAAAAAGGTGATGGTTCACAAGGATGATCTCAAGACAACAGAAATGGGTAACTGAGTTTGAAACCCGTGTGTTTCTTCTTCTGCCCTGTTGCTCAGCCTGTGCTGCCGTACGGGGAGGGGTGGGCTCTGTACCCCCAGCAGCCTCCTCTGCTGCCAACCCACAACCTGTGTCCGTTCAGCGATACCTGCAGCGTTCCAGGGATGTGCAGTGGCATGATGGTTTATTTTGTAAAGCTAACTTTCTAGCCCTTGTGCTTTGTTCAGGAATTAGATAACCTGATAAAAAAATAGCCTGCCATGACACCTTGGGATGATGTGGCAGTCTGATCTAATATACTGAGGAAATGCAGCTCGATGAAGAATAACGCTGAAGCTCCAGAGAAAGGATCTCTGCATCCCCCAGCCCCTTTCTGTCGGGAGCAGGGGCTGGGGCAGCGCCCAGGAGCCAGGCAGGGTGACCAGGGCACTGCTTTCAGTTCCTCTTCTGCAGGCTGAGTGACTGGGCTGTGCTTGCTGGAGGTGGGAATGGGAGATGTTTGGGGGAAGGGAAGCTGCAGCATGGCCTGGTGTTGTTGTTCTGTCCCAAAAAGAGACCCTGGGGGGTTTTGTCATTGACACCTGCCTTTGGGAAAGTAACACGGGGGTGTTGTTAGGATTGGGTGGCTTAAAGCCTTCTGAGCATGACCCCTGGCTTGTGAGTTCAGTGGCAGAACTGTATTTTGTCCTTAGAATAGAAACTTTCCTCCATTCTGGAAAAAATAGACAGGCTTTTAATAGGTTTGTGTATGCTGAGGCATGCTTTTGACTTGAGGCATTTGAAAATATATGTGATGTAGATGAGTAATGTAAACCCACCTGGAAAATGGTGGGTGTGTTAAATAATGAAGACACACTCCTCTTTAAGTGATATTTCTTCCTGTTCCAGTTGTTGAAGGTTTACATGGATCATGAATCATTTCATAAGGGAAGGTGTCTATGGGAAGCGTAAGGAAGAAAGATTTTTCCATTTGTTTGGTTTTCTGTGTGTGAAACACATAACTTTGTGTTAATGTGATATAATGGGACTACAGTTTAGATCCGTGAAGGACGACAGTGCTGGCAAGGCTGGACTGAAATCGGGAGGCAGAAGTCAGTTGCCACCTTGTGCCTACCTTCAACTTGTATTTAATTTTTCAGTTGAAATGAGTGTGTGGATCGAAACTAAAAGAGGAGAATGTGCCATATTTTTGAATGTCAGCAGCTAGAATTAGTGATGTCAGGGGCTACTGGTTTCCTTGGTGAGGTGCTGGTGGTGTGCAGAAGCTGTGCTGCTGAAGATACATGTGACTGATAAGAACAGTAATTTCCAGGGTAGGTCGTTTTCACATTTTAAATTTTTATTTCTTTTTTTTTATTCAGACAAATAGAATAGGACATGTCCATGTGACAAAAACCACTAAAGATTTAAAACAGAATCTCTTGATTTTTAAAGTCAGGTCTCTTGCTCAGCAGCCACTCCTGGGTTCTGTTGCAGCTGATGGGGCCGCACGCTCGGTTCAGAGCTGCCCCATGTCCAGCCCAGTCTGTGTTCGGGTGACTGAAGTCTCACTGGTTTGATCTGGAGCTTCTGGAGGCAGCAGAACCTGTCAGGTACTTTGGGAGTACTCCAGGAGTTTGCAAGGTTTTGGTGATTCTGTATGGAAAGGTAAGTCCAGTGTCATCACACAGCTTGTGTAACAGGAGAAGATAAGCCTTGCAGGCAAACTTTAAAAACCCCGTTATCTCAGGGGTGTGTTGGGCTCTTACTTGGGCTTCTTTGGTGGCTTTTCCACATCACTGAAATTGGGAGGGGCTCAGTAACCCCACCTGGGAAGCAGGTATAGGAACAGTCCCTCTGCCTTTGGGTTGTTAAGTGCCTCACAGGAGATGTGGCGCCTCTTCTCGTGGGCTTGGCATCGTGTTTTAGAAGGAGCCGTACTGAGAGCAAGTAGCACGTGTTCTGTGTGTGTGAACTCTGACTCTTCACCATTGGGACTAATAAGAAAAATTCAATATTAAGACATATCCCTTCATTCTCTTTCTGCATCTTCTTGTGAGATAGCCAAATGTGATATATGGTGGCACAGTGGGACTTTTTATTGAAGATACTTATAGAATCATAGAATACCAGACTGGTTTGGGTTGGGAGGGACCTCAAAGCTCATCCAGTTCCAACCCCCCTGCCAGCAGCAGGGACACCTTCCACTAGACCAGG
>NW_010341109.1:3959-5025 GCF_000700745.2 Antrostomus carolinensis
TCCCAGGAGGGACCAGCCACAGCTTCTCTGGCCAACCTGTTCCAGTGTCTGACCACCCTCACAGTGAATAATTTCTTCCTAATTTAACATTTTTCATAGGACAGTAAAAAAAAAAAAATATTTTAAAATGCTTAAAAGACCTGGAATTATTTCTGTGATGTCTTAGTGTCCAGAAATAAGGTTAATGTGATCTTAAATATGATAGTGAGGCTTTATGCTTTGTTCAGTGTTTGAAATATAATTACAGCTATCTCAGGTTAAAACCTACTTCTTCTGTATTAAGACCTTGATCCCTCAAGCCTCTGACCAGTCTGTAGGCAGAGGTTTGTGCTGGCCCAAGTCCTTGTTTACAGTCTATAGCCTGCCCTGTACAATTCCCCATCGGAACAGAGGCCAGGGAGTTAGATCAGTGCGTTTCCCAGGACCGAGGCATGTTGCTGTGCTGTCGGGACACTGACTGCAGTGAGTCAGTGGAGAGCAGCATCCTCGTGAGCACAGGTTGTGTTTTGATGGATGTTAAAGATGTTTTGATTTGTGTTTTTACCTTGGTAACTGGGAGGGGTCGTTGGAAATGTTCCCTTCAGGTGGAACATCCCGTGCATCCTTGTCCCATGCATCTGTCCTGCTGTGTGGGTGCAGCCCACACTGGTGGGGGCTGCTCTGGCTGGAAAAGAAAAAGCATTTTGGGGAGGGGGAGCAGAGGCACGGCTTTCAGTCTGTGATGGAAATGAAGGAGCCGCTCAGGTTGGCCGAGACCTCGGGACGTTGCTCCCCAGAGCTGGGCTGTGCTCAGGGCCCTGGGGAGCAGCGGTTCCCCCGTGCAAGACTGGGGCAGGAGCATCAGCATCTCCTGGTGCAGGGAGAAGGGTTTGTTTAGTGCCACTGCCACGTGTGCACGCTGTGACCTGCCTGAGCACAGGTCCCTGGGGCAGACACGCTGCTCTGGGCTGTCACCTTCCCTTCAATGAGCTGGAAATGCCTGCGGGAGAAAACAGTTATTTGCTCATCAAGGAGAAGGCTGATGCCTGTGGGTTGACTTGTCTAATAGCTTATCATTATTCCTGCT
>NW_010341109.1:5041-15675 GCF_000700745.2 Antrostomus carolinensis
TAAGCTGATATTGAGTTATAGGAATCTGCAACAGCATCGGGCAAAAGTCAGGATTTCAAATCGGGGTATGTTTGAGGTGAAGTGTAAGTCAATGAAAATCTTTTCTCTTCTGCTTTGGAGTTGGCAGAACTTTCCATTTGCTTCCAAAAGGCCAGAGATAAGGAAGGAGAAGAGTACGGCGTGTTGCAGTGGGAGTGAAGTGTCACCTTCCTGTGGACTTGGCTTGCTGGAGCATCCTCAAATTTAGTAGTGATACCCATTTTAAAATTTTATTTTTTAAACATTTGTCTTGCAAAGGTTATGATCTCATTGTTCTGAAAAAATAAATCCTATCACCTTTTTTATAAAAAGTGAGATTTCTGTGCAGTTCTACCTCGTGTGTCAGAACATGAAATCAGGACTGACGTGCAGTACACATTGATTATACATGGCTGAGTTGATGTACTACTGATGATGATATATTGCTAAGGCAAAGCTTGTGGTAATCCCGATTTAGTGCCTAGAATTACAGAATTGCCTTGGTTGGAAAAGGCCTAAGGACTGGGGGAAGAGGAGGTTAGGAAAAATAAATCCAAAGCTGTGCTAAGTTTAGAAAGTTTGGAAGAATTAACGAGTGTATTTATTGGAAATGCTTTCTTCAAAGTTTCTGTGGAAGTATTTTGAAACATTGGTGAGTTTTGGACTCTGCTGCTGCTGTGCTGTGTGCTTTCACATGGGACGTGTCTCAGGCAAGGGGAGGTGGCAGACAGCGGCGATGTCCTGCTCAAAGCTATGCTTCTGACAGTGCTTTTTGGAAAATAAATGTCCCTGGGTTTTACCCTGTTCTGCCAGGCAACTTTCTGTTGTTTTAGCAATCCAGTGAAAAAAAAAATCACTGCCAAACTTTTGTTTTGATAACTGGCTGCCTTGCTGTGAAGACTGTCTTATTTTTTTAATGCCACAAATACAACAAGAGTCATGCTTTACAAGCACGTGACTCAAAGAAAGAACACCCCACAGCCTCAGCAAAATAGACTTCAGACAAATATTCTTTGATCAGGTTCTCCGGGTCCTGAAGACTCTCAGTGGTGGCCCAAGGAGGGAATTATCCACAAACCCGAGTGGCGTGTCCCGTCCCCGTGGCCTGTGCCCGGTGCTGCTCAAGGCGGCTGGAACAGGCAGGGCCAGGGCAGTGCTGGGCCCTGGGAGAGCTGATGACTCATTCTTCCTGTCACATGAACCCTTAACTGCTTTGCTAATAAGCACTTAGTTGAATTTTAGATGTCTGGACTCATTAAAAAGGCTGGAAGGCATTCGTGTACCTTGTCCATTAGGAGAAAAATCTGTTTTCTATAACTCTGTACCTTCTACAGCCTCCAGCTCAGCTTTAAAAAGTGTCTGCATCTTTTGTGTCGTTACCTGCATCGTGACAGTGGGAAGCTAGAAGAGGTCCAGCTTGCTTTCACCCATGCCAGGCAGCTGTAGGAATATGTATTTCTTTTTACTATTGCAAGAAGAACCTCATAAGAATCCAGTGGTTGGAATTAATATTACACTCAACTGTCAGTGTCTCTCCTGTTTCATCCCTTGTGCTGTTGTCACATGCTGTGCTTTCCTTTCTCCCTCCTTGGTGATTGTACTTTTAGGTTTTCTGTGTCTCCTTTCTCAGAAATATTAGGGTTTTAATTTCTGCCACCCCCTCGCTAGGGGAGCAGGTAACGCAGGGCATGTGGTGTCCAGAGTGTCCCTCGTGTCCCTGAGCCTTTCCTCCTTCATTAATAGTCTGAATCCTGTGCAGGCAGAAGAAAAAAAAGGGGAGAATTATTGAATTTTCATGGGTAGACTGAAAATAAGCATAGTGGAGCTTTTTCTGGGAATTCATAGACTACAGAACTGAGAGAGACTGAATCAACTGGTTTGACCCTCTGCATGTTATGGGATTATCCCTTTGGCTGCCCCTCTCATGCTGTGTGGGGGCTGCTCCTGGATTTCTGCAGCAGTGCTCCCTTTTTAACATTCTTATTTTTTTTAAAGCTTATTTTCATAGGCAATTACTTCACAAGTTGGTTTGCGTTTTCTCCTAATGACTGAACTCCACGTGGTTTATAAAATAAGGCGTTTTTGTTTCTTGGTGAGGGCTCGTGCTGAGTTGACTGGTTTGAAAAAGATGAAGATGCGTTGCTGTGGTAGGAGTTGCTGCAGCTTATCGTGTTAATTACTTAGTGCCCTGAGCCTAATTAAAGCTGCAGCCATGGAGGCAGGTACCTGCCACCTCCGCCTCGGGTACCCCGCGGTCTCACTCCTGGGGTGCAGAAGGGGATTGATTTGGTGTGGGCTGGCGGCTGGCCCGGGGCCAGCGTTTCAGCTGTCTCCTGCTGACAGCCACAGCATCTGTGCTAGGAGCTGCTCCTGCTGTAATACGGATTACGGTTTTCATCCGGATCACTTAATTAATTTCTCCTTCTTTAAGGAAGTGCTTCAGCTTTGTGCCACGTGGGGAGTTCTTACCCAGAAAGCTTGGAGCTCAGCAGCTCTCTTTTTTTATTCCCCCCTCTCCTGTTTGGAAAATGTGGATGGGGAGAGGATGGAGACTCGCTGTTGGAGTAGCAAGGTGACCTTCACATGCCAGTGAAACAGAGTCCAGGGCTGGTTTGGTACAGCTGGAGCAGGTGACAGTGCTGCTGAATTTTTTTCCAGTGCTTCCCACTGTCATTTCTTCCCTTTCCAAGTGGCGTAGGGAGCTGTGACACCACTGGGTGAAAAGCCTTTGGGGACACTGTGCCTGGCCACGGTGCAGTGAACCACCGGCTGGCAGCGACTCTTCTGTGTGTGCTCGTGTTGTGCAGCTCATGAGTCCAGTTACTGGCAGAGAAAATGAGACAATCTTGTCCCAAGCTTGTGGGACTCGGGTGTCTCACAGTTCAGACACGCAGCAGTGGCTGGGACGCAAACATCCGATGAATTGCACTTAAACATCTGAAAAAGTTTTGGCTTTGACTTTCACAGAGGACGTGTATGTAGTCTGATCTTTGATCTTAGGCTGCAAAAGGGATAAAAACCCAAGACACAGAGAAGTTAAGTATAAAACAAAACCTTCATTTAGAAGTGTGGGCTAATTAGTTGTTTTTTGGGTTTTTTTTTCCCCTGATAAGACGTACAAGTAAAATAAGAACATATCCCCACCTTCCTGCTTTAAATGCTTGGGAAGGACTTGAATGGCAATATGTCTCTCCCAAGAAAAGAAAGCAAAATGTCATGGATGGCAGGGACAGGAGGGGGGATAGTTCAAGATGTTAAGGAAGGAGTTCCAGGGTTGCTGCTGTTCCTGTGGTGGTTACAGAAGAGGTTGGGACCTCTCTGCTCAGGCAGGCGGTTGAACCCTAAGGTGCTTTTTTTGAAATGAGTTGTCTTTCTGCATAAAACCTCAGTTTCTTTGTTGATGAGATGATGAGAAATGGAAAGAAGAAGCAGAAAAAAAAAATGAGATGGCAGCTGATTTGTAAATTCCTTTCTGGTGCTTTCTGCTGCGAATGCTCCTGGCCTGGTATTGTCAGCTCCTCTGATCAAAGCCTGCCTTTGCGTACCTGCTTCGTGCAAGTGACACTGTATATGTGATAGAGCCCTGTGGTTATTTATACAGAGCCTGTGGGAAGCACAGTGCACAGAACAAACTGTCTCCTTTGCAGTCATACAGTGTGAAAGGGTGAAGGGAGATGGTGAGATCTGTACTTGTATGTGTTGTTATGTAATGCATCCGTGAAAAAAACCAAACCTTCCTCAGCAAAGCCAGGGGCAGCACTGGAGTCTTGTGTTGGGTATCTCCTGCTGTTTCCTCAACTAAAACAAGTGCAACTGCAGCTCCTGAGCAGTGTGAGCTGAGGAAGTGCCAAGGAAATGGAAAGGCACTGAAAAGATGTGTGCTGTGCTTTGTCAGAGTCCAGGTGTGTGAGGATACAATTGAAAAACACATTGAAACTGAGCTGACATGTTGATCATTTCAACTGGGAGTGCTTCAGAGGGAAGCTGAGCAGCTGCTCGAACGTCCCGGGGTGCTGTAGAACAGGCTTCTGCCAGCAGAATCTGTTGTGTGCAATTAAAACTACAGGGGTGATTTCACAGACCTGGAGGAACCCTGTTCACCTCTCTCGTGTGTGGGTCTCTCCAGCTGCAGAATGAAGAGGAGCCAGGCGAGACTGCGCCAGTGTTGAACGATGCTCCTCCGCCTTACAGCAGCATTTCTGCGGAGAACACAGGTAAACTGAACTGAAAGGAAAGAGCTGGGCTTGCTCTCTTGTTCTTCCTTACCTCCGGAATTGCTCTCCTTATTGACACGTGGCATTGCAGCATCCTTACCAAGGCTGCAAAGGATCAGAATTGATCCAGAGAGACTATTGTTGCTTGTGGTTTAGAAGATGCACTTTGGCTACGTTCATCTGATGTCATCCCATCAGAGTGGTGTTCAAGTTACATTTCACAGTGTTCTTAGTAGATTGAGGACAGTTAAAATCAAAGTGCTGTGAGGATTTGTGGTTCCCCTCTCATTATTTGGCATTTGGGTGATGCTGTGCTCCTTCCAAAAAGGACTTGTTACTTAAAAGGGATTCACTCTTTCTGCATTTTCCAGTAACTAAGGACTTGGTCATAAGGATTCTGCTTCTGAATCATCATGCTGTCACGTTGCTGATAGCTGTTAGCAAAGCAGCTTGTTTTGTGCTGGTTCTCTGTCAGAGTGTTTTGGCTTAGGTAAATCTTTTCATTTTTTTCCCCTCTAGAGCTTTCATAGTCAATTTTTCAAATAAGATTTGTGAATTAAATGCAGTATAACTGCCAGTCTTTCAAACAGCCAGCCAGCTTTGGGTAGAAGTTTGGATATTGTGTTTCTCAAGCTGCCTACTGAGTGTCCTGCCCTGGCACGTGGACTGTGAGGATGTCCCCTTAGCTCTGGTTCCACAGCGTGTCTCAGCGACTGGGGCTCAGAAGTGCTGTGGTTGATTTTTGTTCCAATCCTTTTCCCCTTCATCAGAAAACATGTTGGAGTCTCTCTCTGGAAAAATTGATCACCAGTGGCCCGAGGGTTGCAGTCATCCTTCTTTGACTCACTTGGGATTTGAAAATACAACTGCTTCTGTTTGTTGAAGTCAGGAGAGACACAGCATGCATCATTGTGTTAAAAATAAATACAGCCAGGAGTGGTAAAGCAGCGCTCTGCATATTACTTTGTTTTAGATAAGGTGCTCCCATGTTTTACACTTTGTGTTTGGGATGGTAAGAGGCTGGAGGGGTGGGGAGGGGACAGGAGGGACAGGCTTCAACAGTCAAGGACACTGGGATCTTTTGAAGTCATCTGAAACGTTTCTCAATCCCAACACTGTGTTCTTAAGAAACTAACAAGTTACCTTCTCTCTCTCTCTCTCTCTCTCTCTCTCTCTAAATATATATATTTTTTTTTCCCAGCTTATTTTGACTACAAGGATGAGTCAGGATTTCCTAAGCCTCCATCTTACAACGTGGCCACCACACTGCCTAGTTATGATGAGGCAGAGAGAACCAAGGCTGAAGCCACCATTCCCTTGGTTCCTGGAAGGGTGAGTGCGCTTGGCCGGCTGTATGTCCTTCACATTTCTTCTGTAGAGTTTCTGGTTGAACTCCTGCTGACCAAGTGTCAGCACTTTTGGGGTTTTTTTTTTTTCATAAGCTTTCTGGGGAAGTGACACTACATTCTCTGAAGAGTTCTGTGCCTAATTTTGTTGGATTTTTTTTTGTTTTTAAATTTTCCTCTGGGCAGCTCTGATGATGTAAGGCATCTCAGTAATGCCAGCATGTGCTACCCAGATTACTCTGGCAAGCTGACAGGGGAGCTGTAGTATATCCCTGTGCATTGTCACTGGTGGCTCTTTTTTTTTTTTAAAAAAAGAAGATATAGGATGAATTGTTCAGCCTTCCAGCCTGTCTACCCTCGATATTCCTGCTACTTACTGATATGACTTTTCCAGAGGTCAGTGTAGCTGATAAAAGGATGATAAAACCATTGTCAGAATAATTATTTTTTAAATCTTTTATTTGTTTTTGGTTTTTCAGCATGATCTTTTCTTCAGCCTCTTCCTCCACCCCCGCTAGCATTAGATGTTTACTGCTCATTATACTTCCTCACAGAAGCCAAATTCTTTGCTGAGATGATAAGTTTCATTTTTTGCTGAGTAGGGGAATTCTTCACAGTAAGAACTAAAACATGCCCAATCTTGACTATCTTAAAAAATCAAAATACTACCAGTGACTTAGTATTTCATGCCCTGCATCATCTCAGGATGCAAAGCAGGAATTTTTCCTGCTTGCATTTGGAGCCTTTAGAGATTTGGGATTTCCCCTGCTCCCAGGGGAGACTTTCCTTCAATGTAAGCGAAGCATTTTGTGTCCCTCCATCGTACACTGCTTTTTGAGGGCTGTACAGTTTGCTGACCCTTTCTTGAAGAGCCACATGCAGAACTGGGATTGCTGTACGGACTGGAATGACTTAAATCCACCCACATCTTGTCTCCCTCTGACTTGCAGGATGATGACTTTGTGGCACGGGATGATTTTGATGACACTGACCAGCTGAGGATAGGAAATGATGGCATTTTCATGCTGACTTTCTTCAGTAAGTACCTGCTGGAACTTAGATTTTTTTCAGGTAGTGACTCAAAATAGCTAGAGTTATTTTCACACTTTATGTAACACCAGGAAAAACTTGTGTGCAAGGGTTTTATGAGGTTTTTTTTTTCCCTTGGAATATAAAGAGGGCTTGACCTGCTGCTTTCTGCTTTCTCAGTGGCATTCCTCTTCAACTGGATTGGATTTTTCCTGTGTTTCTGTCTGACTACTTCAGCTGCAGGACGATATGGGGCCATTTCTGGGTTTGGTCTGTCTCTTATTAAGTGGATCCTTATTGTCAGGGTAAGTTGTGTAATGCAAAAACACATATGTAGACACTGGTACCCTTTCCCTAGCTCGTTTTTATCTCATTTATACTGAAGTTAGTTACAGGTTTAGCTTTTTATAACAAAGTAGATTTTGAGCCCCTTGTTCACTGAGAACAAAGCTCTTTCATCTCTTCTGTTTATATGCTGGAATTATTATTGTAATAAAAGAGAATCAAGGTTGCACACCCAAGTGTGGCACTCTCTGACAGAGCCACTGTACTGGAGCAAAATGTGTTTGTGTGTTGAGCACTAACAATGATCTGGTCTTTGTAAAACATTTATTTGGATAAAGCCAGCCCTGCTGTCAGCGTGGGGATGTTTCTCTCCAGTATGATGTGCCTTAAGTGCTCCTCTGAAAAAAAAACCCCAAAACCTCTAAAACATGGGCTAACTGTGAGCGTGACTGGTGAGGAGAAGGAAATAGGGACTGGAAAACTAGGAGGGGTGAGGTTTGGTTTTCAGTGGAGAAAGAGGCAGCCACCCTTTGTCCCAGGGATGGGAGAAGCCCGCTGGTGCCCTCTGGTGTGATGTGCCTGCGGCACAAGCAGCAGGAGATCAGGAGGAAGCACTGTTTCCTGGTTTGTTTAATTTCTGTGTAAATTCTGGGCATATCCAGGCCGTTAAAACATCCCCTGGGTGCCCCAGCTGGGCACAGACCTCTACCTGCAGAAGCAAGTAAGGCTGATGTAGTGTTTTTAAAACTTGGAAGGGAAGAAAGAGAAAACTTTTTTGGGGAAAAAAAAAAGAAAAAAGAAAAAAAAAAGGATATAGATGTGCTGATGCTGGAAGGAACAACAACAGCAAAAAAGTCAGAGTATTTGACTATGAGAAAATAGCAGAAAAGCATTATTTGGAGCCCATGAAAAGAAGGTGTCTGTGAAAATGGCATGCAGACATCACAGGCCAAGTTTGGAATTTCAGACAAAAAATCTCATTAGCTGTGCTTAAGGAGAAGTGTTAGGGCTGTCACTTCATAACCTGGTTTCTTTGGGCTAGAAGTTGTAATTTGTAAATACAGCACCTGTTAACTTTTTTCTGTAGAAAGTTAAGATTTTGGGGGTCATCTTGTAACAGTGGGTGCTAAGAACTATTTGCTGGATTAAAAGGTGTGACAGAAGCAGGTGACCTTAACTGTGGATTTGATTTAAACTCTGATAACAAGCTTACCTTTTGTTAGGTTTTTAAACTTGAATAGAATGAAAACAAAAAAATTGTCCTGTGTTTACCACTGACACAGTGAACTTCAGTGCTCTGATAGTGCTGGTGCCTTTCATTCAATGACAGTAATCTTCCCAATAGGAAATATTGTCAGAGGGTTCCACAGACCTGGGATTTCTTTGCCAGCTGGACTCGTGTTTGCTGCACTGTCCAGCCTCACAGTGTAGTTAGTGTGTGATCTGCTGCTGGAAACCTGGTCTTCCCTCTCAGAAACTGCAACTATGGTTTATAAGCATCAAAGAACATCAGGGAAAATCAGAGTATTTGCTCAGTAGTGTCTTTCTGCTCCACTGATTGCAAGAGTTTATGGCTGGGTGTTGGATCTGCTCCTTTCCCCTTGGTTAGAGCTGGTCTGATGTGTGTAGAAAAACCTCAAACGAAAGTTTGTGGAGGCAGCTCGTTCCCTGCAGTGTGTGCAGTTGATGAAATGGATGCACTGGGCTTGATCTGGTTACTGCTGAAATTAATGAGAATAGATTTGGGTTCAGAAACTGCCATGTGCTCTAACTGGTATCTTTTTTTAAAATTTTTAGTTCTCCACCTATTTTCCTGGTTACTTCGATGGTCAGTATTGGCTTTGGTGGGTCTTCCTCGTACTAGGTGAGTGTTTGTTCAGGGGGGAAGAGGGAATGTATGCTTACAACTCCCCAAAGTACAACCAGGGCTTTTGTGAGCGTGGCTTTACTGGCTATTGAAATACATGTATATCAATGTAACACTGAAATGTAACCTCAGAGCACTGCTCCTCTTACTGAATGCCTTCTCAGTTTTAAAGCTGCACAGAAACACTGTCCTTTTGGTGTCATTTCGTGGTGGCAGCATCCTGTTTATCATCCAGAAGGAGTAGAGGAGAGAACGATGCTTGTCTTTGTAGTCACTGATGTTGTACCTGGTGTTAGATCTGAAATGGAAGAGGGGCTTGTGGTCCTTCTTTCCTTTTTTTTCTTTTTTTTTCTTTTTTCTCCCCTCCTTTGGAAGTGACTGGATCTCATTTGGAGTCAAAAGTTTTGTGATTGCCTGAGGAAAGTTTGTTTTTGAGATTGCCTGAAATTGAGAGATGAGATGACATTGATACAAAAACAATCACTGTATTTCATCACCTATTGTGCATCCCAGTGACTCGGGTCCCTCCGTAGCAGTAACAGTGCACTGAACTGTTCCTTTGCTAATTGAAGAAGCAAAACCTGTGTTAACTGGACAAATGTGTTTCTCCCATCTAGGTTTTCTGCTGTTTCTCAGAGGATTTATTAATTATGCAAAGGTTAGGAAGATGCCAGATACTTTCTCCACTCTCCCCAGAACCAGAGTTCTCTTTATTTACTAAAGGTAAATTTTCTGCTTTCCTGAATTCATGTTTTGTTTTTAACTCTATTTATAGTCACTCTTTTAGGCTAGACTTCTCTTTGCTTGAATACTTTTAGAACACAAGGCAGCAGAAAATGGTTGTTTCTTGGTATCCCGTACGCAGCTCCTGTTTCTGCAGAGTCCAGACTGACTTGCTGAGGAGCAGAGAAATACCTGTTTCTTTCTTCCCGAGTTTTTGCTTTGAGGAATTATATATTCATGAGATTCCATGACTTGGGTTGTAAAGAACAAAATCTCTGCCCATTGGTATTGCCCTGTATTTGGCAAGTGTGTCTTTCAGAATAAATCACATGCCTGAAACTCATGCCCTAGACACGAGTAAAGGTCACAAAATGTTGTTAGAAGATTGTGCCAGTGTCTTTGGCTTCTGTCCCAGAAAGAACAATTTGTCTGAATTTTGCACACTGTTTGAATTTTCTGCCAAGTTCCTGCAGAAATTAAAACTCTTGCACACCTTTGACAACCCCTGCCACATCTTTGAACAGACTGTCCTGCCTGGACATCTTTCCAAAACCTTAATGCCTAAAAGTCTTGCGCTTTAAGGCTGAACCTTAATGTTGCTGCCTTCTTAATGGGACTTTAAAGCAGGAGGCTTAAGGAGCTGAACCCTTGTAGCATAATTTCCTGCTTACAGCAGATAATGGCCTTGCATTAACTGTCCCTCCCTGAGGGGAAGGAAATCCTGTAATAGGTTGCTTCCCAGATGGCGAGTGCAACATGATGCTCCCTTTAGAAATATCACAATAGCACTCGATTTCCCCAGGACAGGGTTGAAGCAATTGCAGCTGGGACAGTGGTATAAAGAAACCAAACAAACTCTGGCTTTAAATTGGGGGTCATTAACTTGTTCAGATTTTAAAACCGAGGCTTGATTTTTCCAAATGCACTTTCCTTTTATTAGAAACTATGAATTGCGTAAGGTTCTGCCTCGTTCCTACTCTGCAAGGAGAACACGCCACACAGAACGGGCATTGTGCTCTGTTTTCCAGCTTGAATTTTCCACTGATGATAGTGTGTAAAAATAGTTCAGTCAATTTATTTAAGTGTTTCAGTTCTATTTAACACAGTTATGGTTTATGACCTCCTCCAGGATTTGTAATATCCTCTCGAATT
>NW_010341109.1:15690-16776 GCF_000700745.2 Antrostomus carolinensis
GAGAGGGTTCGTTTCCCCCAGTTGTGTGGTCACGTAGTGTGAACATTTAAGCATCAGCTTTATCATCTTCAGTTTGTTCTCACTGAAGATGTTTTTTTCTTTTGCTTCTTTACTGAAACTTATTTTTTCATTTATTAAAGGAACCACGTGGTTTCTTGTTGTACAGGCTTTTCCTATGTTTGGAATTTGAAATTACAATTTTAGAGACCTCGCTTGACTCCTTGCTTGTGAGGATGAAGGTGTAGAGTTTTTAAAAATTTCTATTTATTTGTTTGTTTAATTTTGGTCATTTTAGAACTTTCAAAAAGCACTCTCTCTTTTAGATATATTGAGATAAATGTCCAGAATGATTTCTAAATATTACAGCTTTGACACTTCCCCTGAAAATAAATCTTTAATCCTAAATCCTGCACAGGGAAACCACAAAAGGCTTGGATTTTCAGTGTGTTATTGTTCTTAAGATGAGATTTCCTCTGTAGGGCATAATGAAGAGGGGATGGTGAACGAGCGTTTTCATTTCAGAGCATGGATTGTTTGTAGAAAATTAGGAGGGGATGAGGAGAGGAATAATTAGTGCAAACCAGAAAATAGTAGCTGGTGAAAACGAATCTAATGCAAAGCTTGTTGTTTCCTGTTCGGTCTGCGTGTGCCAGTGATGGACATCACCGTGGCCGTGTCGCAGCAGAGCGCGTCGGCTGTACGACACGTGTAGAGGGGTTTAGGTTTGAACAGTTCTGGCCAGCACAGCTGGGATAGGCACTTGGTGGGAACTCGTGTCCCTTTGTGGTGGTTTCACTGGGCTGGCACTGGGCTGGCAACCAAACCCAGCTGCTCGCTCACTTCCCCCTCCAAGGGAATAGGGGAGAGAATTAGGGGCAAGAGTAGGGAGACTGGTAGGGTGAGAGAAGAACAATTTAATCGTTGAAATAAAAGGAAACTTAAAGTAATACTGATATTAAAATAGTAGTGATAATAGTAATAGTAATGAAATACGCCAATGAGTGATACCCAGTGCCATTGCTCAGCACCCGCCCACCCAGCCCGGCCCGTTCCCAGATCACGATCCCGCAGGAGCCACAATCTTGA
>NW_010341109.1:16819-22210 GCF_000700745.2 Antrostomus carolinensis
GGGAGAGCCAGAGCCTGAGCCAAAGCCAGAGAGAGCAAGAGAGGAAGAGCCCCTCATGGATCTCCTGCCCATGGGGGACAGGAGATGGAACAGCCCCTTGGCAGAGCCCAATGCCCATGGAGCTGATCCATGTCAATATTCCTCACCCCTGAGATCTTGCACTTGCAGACGGACAAACACAAAGTCCTTCAGTGCCAGGGACACAAATGCAACATGGGGATGTTCTCAGCGTTTCTCTCCTGACAAATCCCAGCTGAACCCAAACCCCAGAGCTGTTCCAGGTGCTGAACAGAACCAGCTCTGACCCAGCTCACACCAGGACACCCTTTTATCCCAGAACACTTGATAGAAATGTACAAAAATCATCATCCTGGGTGGGTGCAGCAACTAGAGACCAAGTGAAATGTTCTCGCAGTGCAAGTGCAGTGCCAGTTCATGCAGCTCCTGGTTTCTAAGAGCATTGCCTGATTCGGTGGCTGGTTTCCCCAAAGGAATTTTAACTCTTCAGAACTGTAAAGTATGCCAGAAACTCCCGAGTGTTTCGCTAGAGTCATGTCATTGTGTTCTGAGATACTTCATAAGCCTGTAGACATCCTGCACTCTCTGTGAACTGCATCCTTCTCTTATCCAAAATAGCCATCTAACTATAGCTTCAATATTCAATATCCTTCTCCAACAGATGTTTTCTGGCAAACGTCTTCCTGCGTTAGTGAATTCTTCCTCCAGAAGCAACGAGACACCTGCAGGAAGTGAATCAAGACTCTGGAGCAGAAGAAAAAATAATGACCTGCTTTAAAAGAAATAAATAAATAAATAAATAAATAAATAAACCTCCTGTTGGGGAAAAAAAAAAAAAGGAGAAGCATTTCTTTCTATTTGTTTCTAGGTGTAAAATTTTAATAATTAACGCAGAATTCTGTACTCATCGAATCATTAGTGGCTAATGTTTGAAAAAGCTATTGCAGTCGAGTCTGTGACGTGCTCATAAAGCCTTATCTAGAGCGTTTCTGTCGTGGTTTGGGTCGCCTCAGCCCTGTCCCTGGAGCCAGCAGGGGCCACCCTTGCTTTATTTCCTCCTCCATCCCGGGAGCGGGGACGGATCCAGCTCTGCTCTGTCCCGTCCTGTCCTGTCCAACCCGCAGGGGTGATCTGGGAGGTGGAAGGGATGGCACTGCTCTGGTGACAGACCTCTCTGCTGAGGTGACAAACCTCTCTGCTGACGCATTCCTGTCTCCCTTTGAGGTGACAAACCTTCCTGCTGCTTAAATCCAGCAGCCCCCGCGCTGTCTGCGGCTCAGAGGAAGAAGGGGTCTGTGTGGGACAGGTTCCTGAGGTGACATTGGGACAGAGTGTTACTTTGAAGGTGGCACAAGTATTAGTTTTTTTTACTAGTCTCTATTCTCAGTGTTGTAGTACACTTTACTTTCATACTACCTACTTTTGGGACTATATAGGGATTTTCACGGTACACCATGGTAGTGTAAAAATGAAAGATCACGTTGCAACTTTATATATATATATATATATATAAAGAAATGACCTTGCAAAACAAAAGCCTTTTTTTTTTTTCTCTCTCTCTCTTTGGCTTGGGACTTTTGAGACAATTCCTAACATACCTGTAATTCTTGCTTTTATAATTTGTGTTAGCAGAGACTCAGATGTGTTCTAAATGTAGATTTAATGTGCACTTTTGTGCTTTCTGCCAAGTGGTAATTCACTTTGGAGTTTTACTATGTTAAAACTGTAAATACAGCAGAACATTAATAAATGTCACTTATGTAGCAATTTTTGCTGTAGAACAGTGTTTATTTTTGTTTCAATGCTTTATTGCACCTGGTTATTGATTACAGATGCAGGATATCTGTGGGAATTCCATCACTCTTCCATAGAAGGTGTAACACAAAGCTCCACTTCGAGGGGTCTGTCTTCCTTTTTGTATCCACGTTTCCAAACCCTGAGACAGTCTTCAAGCCTGGCAGGTTGGGAAGTGACGATTCCCTCTATTTTTGGGGGTGTGTTGGGTTTTTCTTAGTCTCACCTATAACTTACCTGCCCGGTGAAACGGGTTGTTTGTGGTTTTGGTTCATGGCTGAACTTCTCAAGCGCGTAGCCCTTGCAAACAAGCAGTTGGGGCTGACAGAGATAGATGGAGGTTACACAGACACTTCCTTTTTAAACAGATGTACACAGAGAGAATTACTAAGTTTATCCTGCAAGGCAAAATCTGGAGCATTAGGGAACTCTGAATCACATTTGCCCAAACTTGGTAGATCAGCCTTGTGTTTACTCTCTTGGCATCTGGGCCTTATTTGGTCTTGTATATTGAGAGAACTGGAATATTTCGCATTCCTGTCTCCCTTCATTCAGTGGCCCGAAGCTGCAGACACCTTCTGCTCCCTGGTTCCTCTGCAGCCAGCGGCTCTGGGAGCGCAGGGGAGGGATGTGCCGCTGGAAGCGGGTGGGTGACGGGGTCTGCAGGAACCCGCGTTTGTGTTGGGTGTGGGTTAACACCGACTCCAATTTTGTGTCTGTGGCAGCTCAGCCACTTTGTACCACGTAAGTGGCAGGTCTGTGGTCATCTGCAGTGATCACATAAATACCTTTGACCTTCCTGCCTGCGTTTTGTCAGCCAGGTTGTTTTCTCCTTCCAGCGTTGTCAGCCTCTGAGCAGGTTCAGACAGGATTCAAACTTCAATCTCCCAGAAACAGGTTTCATCTTTGGACTGTGGAGAACACTTGTGATTTCCATGGCAGGTTTAAAATGTGCTGCCTCGCACGGTGACCTTTGCAGAAGACCCAGCGATGTGATTTTCCTGAAGCTTGCCTGGGTGGGATGGTTTGCATCACACCTTCTGTACTGCCTGTGCCTGAAATGGCATCTCTGGAACTTCAGTGTCACATCACTGCTCCCCCTCATCCTCCCCCCATTGTTTTAGATTTGCTTCTGTTTTGATAATCCCAGGATTTCTTGGGCTGTGACCATCTATCTGAGTCTTACTCTGGTCAGGCTGTGACTAGCACATTGAAATGCCGGGATACAGCTGTCGGCCTTGGAGGGGATAACCAGAAATGAGAGCAGAGATTGAAATCCTGTAGCAAATCACCCTAAATCTAATAATCTCACCATTTCCACACAAGAAACACCCAGCTCTCTAGGATTCCTTTTAGCCAGCTGTACCTGGAAGAGGGACGGAGGCTTGGCGTGATGTTGGGGGGCACACAGGCTGCGGATGGGCTGCAGAGGCGCCTCGGTGGGAAGAGAGCTCCGACGGACGCAGATGTTGCTCCTGCCTCAGGGCTACACTTGACCCTGGCCCAGCACTGGCTGTTCCTGCCCGAAACCAGCACCGAGGGGCTTGGGGGGTCCCAGGTCTCTCCCATGGTGGGGGGGTCTTTGCAGCCATCCTTGTGCTGGGGCGAGCAGGGGGCTCTGCAAACCTGCCGGGTGTTCCTGAGGAGGGCAGAGCTTGGGGTGTGCGCGGAGGGGAGCGGCCAGCCGGGACCTCGCGGCTGCTGGTGCCGGTTATTCCGTGGTAAGTCTCAAAATGGTTCAACTATTTTGCCTCAGTGAGAGCCTCATGCAGAGCAGCTCAGCTGTGTGAGAGAGGAGGCTTTTTTTTTTTTTGTCCAGATACCAGAATTGTTTGTGCAATTGATTTTTTTCAAACATTTTGCAATCATTTGAAAGTTGCTCTTAGGTTGTTTTCCCAGGTATTGCAGGAAGTGCATCTTGAGATCTTATTTCCAGTTCCCATGAAAGAAGGAAAAACAACCCGAGGGGAGAAGGATCAGATAAAGGGAGAAGAGCACGTGCTGGAGGAAATCAAATCTGCCTACGGAGAAGGTAGGACTGCCATGGAGGAAACAAATGGGATCTGTCCATTGTCCGTGCCCTTCCGCCTGCTCCGGTGGGAGCTCACCCTCCAGTGGAAGGATCGGTGCTAATTGTCTGTGGCATCCATGAGAAATAGAGGATTGGGCTGAGGAATAAAGCCGCTAAATGGACCTCCCAGTCACTTAAAAGAGACATTTTCCCCCCCTCTCCTCTTGCTGTAGCTGAGACACAATTATATTTCCAAGAGGTTGATAAATATTGCCAGATTTAGGATTTGTATAAACCTTATCTGGCTGCAAAAGTCCTTTCTCACAAGAAAGATGCTGTAATTAACGAATCACTCTGTGTGTTGGCCACACAAAGCCAACCACTGACTCATTTTCAGTGGCTTCGTTAGTGGAAATGATTCACGGGCTGGATTACTGTGACCTCTGCTCTGGGCTGGTGCACTCTCCTCTAAGATCTTGTGAGGTTGGAGGGAACGGGATGGAGATTCCGCAGCAGAGGGTGGTAGGAAGCACCTGGAAGGGTCAGAAAAGGTAATTCAGCCCCAAAGCTGCAGCCCAGCCCCTGCCAGCACAAGGCTGTGGTGCCTCTGCGTGCGCAGAGCGTGTCTGGAGGGGCTCTGGGACTTGCTGCCGTCTTTTTACACGATGAAGTAAGTTTTCATAGTACCTACTGCTGTTTTCATTGCCTGGTGTTTAAAAGATGGCCCCAGCTTTAATTGGAAGGAAAGAGAAACAAATGCGCTGCAGAAATACCTACGATAAGCCAAACCTGGTAGCAGCTGGATTAACGAACCTCGTTAAAACTCCTTGAATGCAGAACATTTACAAGGGGAGTTTGCGTGGGGATCCTTATGACTCAGCACATAAAAACATTTCCCAGTGCGGGTGCTGGCAGGGTCGTGCTCACCCAGCCTGGTCCTGCTAACGCAGTAGAAGTTATGCTAAATAAATCAGTATTTCCAAAATATTCATCATCTCTTGGTGAGCAGTAATGGGCACCTGAACCGTAACCTCAGGAGACACATGGGCACCAGGAGACGGTCCTTGGAGCATCCCTTGGGTGATGGGTGGTGTGCAGGGTGGTGGGCCAGGGCAACGTGCCTCCTGCCCATGGGCATCACCCCGGAGTGGCATCGCTTGTGTCAAGGGGCTTCGTGGGTCAGATTGCCCTGCGCCCACAGTCACAGCACATGGACGTGGACAAAGCTGGCAGGAGGCTGAAGAGTTGATGAGGAGAAAAGCCCGTCTTCGACCAGATTTTGTGTTTGTTTTTGTCGTTGCTTTAACCAAAGTGGCTGGAGAGCGGTAATTAAAGGCTCAGTGGCTCTAATTGGAATAGGTTTAAGCTTGAGGTCAAAATCCCTTCTGGCACTTCCTCTGCCTAATAACCATCAACAGGAATCAAACAAATCCAACTGGCTCCAGCCTCTAATCTACAACCAGCAAAGGTCGTGGTGACGATAAGGGACCTCAGCGGCTGCAGAGAGCCCGGCCTGGAAACACCCACCCGCTGCGGCGGGTCCCACACCCCAGTGGGTCCCACACCCC
>NW_010341111.1:0-22604 GCF_000700745.2 Antrostomus carolinensis
CCACCTCGCAGCCAGTGTTGTGCTGGCGAGGGTGGTGTGGGGTGGCACACTCCTGGAGCGGTGAGCTGGGTGAGGGTCCCTGGGGTGGGCAGCCCGGTGGATAACGTGGGAATGCCCGGTGGATAACATGGGAATACCGGCTGTGCCGCAGCCCAGCCGCGGAGCACCGCATCCAGCAGCCCCGCTTCCTCCTCGTGTCCAAACAAAATGCATCTGTGGAGCCAAAGAAGTGAGAAACCACCTTCCCACACCCTCCACGACACATTGGGCTGGCTCCAGGGACCCTTCCCCACCTTGGGCAGGAGAACAAGCCACCTCCTGCCCCCCCGCACACCTGGGCAGGGCTCCTGCCTCTGCCACCGCGTCTGTCCTGCCACCGGGGCCGTGCCACCCTTGCTGCTGTCACTCACGTTTGTCCGGGCTGTGGCAATGCCTTGCAGCCTACTTGGCGTTTTCTGTTGAGTCCTGGGGGGGTCTCTGTCTGTCTGGGTCCACGTCGTGTTTGTGTTCTGCTCTGTCACCACCGTCACTGAGCCCCACAGTCTCCTGCACCCGGTGGAATGTCACACTTTGGGTCCAACTGCCCATCTCATTGCTCACACTTAATGTTTTTCTTTTCTTCTTCTCGTCCCCTGCAAGTGAGCGTGGCCCATCTCGTGTGACGAGCTCTGCTTCCCCACAGAAGTGTCTGCTGGGGATCAGCTTGTGGTCACTGGGCTGGGGAATAGCAAATAAAATGGGATGTGATGGTCTCCCCACACCGCTGAGCTGGTGTGAGCTGGTGTGAGCTGGTGTGAGCTGGTGTGAGCTGGTGTGAGCTGGTATGATCTTCACTTTGGTTCACTTTTTTCTGTTTTGTCTTTTTCCTTAGATCCCAAAACAGCCACGGAAACAGAAACAGAGATCTGTGCAGAGTGGGAGATAAAGACCATTACTAGTGCACTGAAAACCTACCTGAGGTAAGGCAGAAACAGCACATCTGTCGTGGGGCTTCAGGAGGGGTTTGGTGATGGTCTGGGGTGCTGCTGCCTGTTGCTGCAGATCCTTACCAATAGCACTTTAACAGAAACAAAGGAAAAACTGCTCTTAGAGAATTTATTATGGCTTTTCACTTGACCCTCCGGCACAAGTGTGATTTTTAAAAGCTCATTCTTGTGTTCCCTGCCTTGATTTAAGCTGTTCCCTAAGCTTTTCATGATGGGCTTCCACCCGACGACCGTGTGGCAGAGGAGCAGTGCTGCTCTAAGGGCTGTGGGGCTTTTTCAGAACCGGGTGCTGAGCTTATTGTAGTAACAATTCCTCTGTGGAAGCTGGTGCCGCTATCAGCGTGGGTTTATCTGCCCCCAGGGTTAGTTTGGTGGCAGCAGCCAGCATCTCATTATCCACAACATGCTCCTACCTGTCCCAACGGCAGCTTCTGCCTTTTTGCTGCTGTTCTGTGTGTTGGGTTTTATTTGAGAGAGAGAGAGAGAGAGAGACTAAATCCAATTAGGGTGATGAGTATAATTAGCTTGGTGGATCTCAGCCTAGAAAATCACAAAGCACTACATAATTTGCATGATTGGCAACCTTTGCTCCAGAGTTTGAACTGCTTGCAAAGTGATGAGGAATGTCGGCAGCACCAAGATGTCCCTTTGAAGGGATGTGGAAGTGGGAGAGGAGAGTGGGGAATGTAATGGGAATGGTGTGACTGTTCCAGTTTTATTACTAGGCTTGTTGCTCTTTTTAATTTATTTTTAAACTTGCTTGGAAATCATGGGCTCACTGAGGTACTGAAACTCTGTTACTGAAGGAATGCTAAAATTATAAATGAATTTAGTGTGGTGCGGAAATGGGAGGAAGAATAAATCAAACGTACTGCAACAGATCTTATTCCAAAAAAAAACTGCTGATGGGGGGAATTAATTAGAGTTGTTGTTGCTTAATTCTGCATCTCTAAAAATGGAGCTGAATTTATGGTACGGGCAAAGCTTTATTTCTGTGGATGGTGTTACTCAGACATGTTTTGTGTGTGTTTTTTATCTTCCAGAATGCTTCCGGGGCCGCTCATGATGTACCAGTTTCAAAGGAGCTTCATCAAAGCAGCAAGTGAGTTTGTTGATGTTTATGGCACCAGGTTGGAAAGAGGAACCTAATTTGCAAGGAACTGAGCATGACCTGCTGCTCCCCCACCAGCCTCCTTCTTCTTAAGTCCTGGAAAGTTGAATAAGAGTGGAGAGACGAGGGGCATGTTGTTGTGACAAGGGACACGTTGTTGTGACAAGGACACGTGTCCCTTGGGACTTACCGGATGAAAAGGAAGCGCAGATGGCGCAGGGGGAGTGAGAGCTGGCTGGTGGCAGGAGCTGCTGCTGCAGCTCTGTCTTGTTTTGACCATCATCTGCCCAAATGAGAGAGGCCGTTGTTCAAACACCGCCTACGGTGTTTTGATGAGCTCAGTTGTGGCTCAGATCTCTGTGCTGCTTTCCTTTGACTGCCCTGGGAAGGTGCTTTGTACCAGAGCAGGTAACTCTCTGTTGGCAGCTGAGAAGCCTGTGTGCATGTGAGTGGGACCAGGGGGTCAGGAGGGCTTGTGTGGTCCGTGGCCACGTTGGTGGTGGCCTCCTTGAACACTTAGGCTGTTGGAGCATCTCCGGACCCAACCAGCCTGTGGAGCATCAGATGCTACAGCCTGTCCAGGCACGGTGCTGAGCGCATCCTGATGGTGCTTGGGCACACATTGAATGGGAACGTGCTGATGCTGCCGTCGCTGGAGTTGGAGAAACACTCTGGTTACAGCCAGCCCCTTCCCTGGTCACCACTGGCTGTTCACACGGCTGCCATCTGCTCTCAGCTCGCTGTTTCAGCCCAGTAGCTTCTTCCTTTTGGAAACAACCGTTTGGAGTTGGTAGCAAGGAAAAGTGCTGTGGAGAGAATCTGCAGCATGCCTGGGTGTAGGGGGGGGTAGGGAGCGGGAACCTCGAGTCCCTGGGAGGTCTGTTGCTGTTTATGTCTCTTTCCATAATAACCCCCCTGATGTGGAGATAAATCATTTTTTATTTCCAACACAGAGCTGGAGAATCAGGAGTCGAGGGTATCCGAGATCCACAGCCTCGTTCATCGGCTCCCGGAGAAAAACAGGCAGATGCTGCACTTGCTCATGAACCACTTGGCAAAGTATGTTTATGACTGATATGTTTTTCTCTCCTTTTTCCACTTCCTCTGAAAGTTTAAGAGTGGTAGAAAAGTTTCCTTGTGTGTGTGTGTCTGTGTGTGTGGTGTTGAGTCACAGCTGGTTGGCGAGTCACTGGAAACCCGTGTGTGAGTGAACAGAGGATGGAGAGATGGAGCAGCAGGGAGGAAGGGAGGGAGAGAGGGGGTCGCGTACCCGTTTCCCTGCTGTCCCGTGCCCGTGTGGCCCTGTCCCGGCCCCGCGGTGGCAGCAGGAACCCGTAGGGTGCTGGAAGCAGAGCATTGCTCTCATGGCATGGTGATGGGTTGGGCTATCCAGGAGGCAGAGCAGAGGTTAAGCTCCTGTCTGTGTTTCAGAGCAAGCCCAGTATTAAAGCACTAAAAGCTATTTCTTTGCTACAATAGGAGACTATTCTGGGGCACATTATCTGCCTTCATACAACCTGATTAATCAATACTTGTAGGTCACCCTGAAACTTTGCGAGGGCAAAGGAATTGAATAAATTTTTTGCTTTCAGTGATAGAGCTGACCTATAATTTCCCATCTTCTTCCTGCTCCTGCGGGTTACCATGGAAACCTTTGATTAGTGTTTAAAATGAAAGCATCATCAGGTGTTTGTGCCAGCCTCAAGGCTGCGGGGTCGTACCTGCCCTCTCTGTTCACACCGGCGCTGCCTGAGCAGGAGGGATTAGCCAGGACTTGGGAACCTGGGGAGTGAGTTAATTGGTATAAGTGTTTAGAGGAAGGTCTGGGGGAACCTGAAGTTATTTGTTTAAGAGAAAAAATAACAAATGATACTGGAAATAAGCTTAAGAATTACTCCAGATGTTTGCTTCTGACACGGGTTTGTATCTGTTCCATCAACTCTCCGGCAAGGCTGTTAAAAACCAAAGAGCTGGTTTAGATCTGGATTTCAAAACCTTCTGCACTTACAGGCTCAAGCCAAGGGCCAGGCGGTTCCAGGTACTCCCACCAGCCAAACACGTGTGAGGAATCTCTTAACAGCTCAAGTGCTTTTCATTTAAAGGAAAACCTGGTGGTGTTTGAGTGAGAGATGTGGAGAAGGGAGGCAAGTAATACAGTGGGTTTCATGCTGCTTTAGTAGGGAAGGAACTAAAACAAAACACAAACAAAGCATGAGTGGAGTGGTGCGTGCTGTCTTAGGAAGAGAAACAGCTCGGAGTGGTTATTTAATGGGAAAGAAATTATCTGGGAGAAAGGCAGGAAGCCGAGGAGTGAGACCCTGCTCTGCTGAGCTCACCCCCCGGCAGAACCAGAGGCTGTCCCAGCCCTGGAGCTGTTCTGGGGCCAGAGGAACAGGCAGCCCTGGGCTGAGGACAGAGAGACTCCGGGCATCTTAAAAATCACCTGGGTTCTCTTGTCTCGGGCCAGAATAGCCCCAGACTTTCAAAGAACTGAAGGCAAACGCAGGACATATCTCCTGTTCCTTGTAGCTGTTTCCGTTGCCAGAGTCTCCACTGCTTCATCAGTGGGTTACTTCTTGCAGCTTTAACATTTGCAGGGGACAGCTGATGAGAGCGCTTCTCATCTCCCTGCCTTAGGAATAAGAAACACACTTTTTAAAGAGCTGCCTGAGGAGCTGATGCCAGGAGACATGGTGAGCTCACGTGCCAGCCGGTGTGGTACCCGAGCTTGCGTGGCAGCGACGCTGCCCCTTGCACCCAATGCTCCCCGCTCTCCAAAATGCCTTTTTCAGCATCGATTTGTAGCAGTTTCATCGAATCATGGAATGTTGTGAGTTTGGAAGGGACCCACAAGGATCAGCGAGTCCAGCTCTTGCCCTGGCATAGGACAATCCCATGATTTTGTGCCCAGCCTTCCCCAGGCCTGGCAGGGCAGCCGGCTCGAGCTCTGCACAGCACACAACTCCTCACACCAGCTTCAGGGTTTTCTCTTTTTACTCTGGGATTTTTTTTTTTTCCCACCATTTCTAGATGGGAAAGGAGGAAAACAACAAGCAGAGCATCTTGGGTGCAGCGGGCTGTCCCCCAGCACATCACCTAGCAACACGCTCCTGCTTGCCTGTTCCCGAGTTGTTTTGCTGCAGAGATCCAGCACCTCTCTCTGCACTAGAATGGCTACGCTGGAGTTTCAGATGCTTTTTTATCAATAGGATGTGCCGGCTCTGATTAAACTCTCTTTTTTTAAAATTATTTTTTCCTGCCCAGTAAGTTGCAGCAGTTCAAAGCGAAGCGGAGGCGCTCGCAGGTGGCTGCGCCAATGGTGCTGCCGGGTGTGGAGCTGGTTGCAGAAAAAAAATGGCCATTTTCATTAGTGGAGCTGCGATATCAGCCCTGTCTTCTTCTTTTTTAGTGTGCTTTCTCATTAAGTCATAAATGCTTTGGAGGTGCAGAGCAGGAGGATTTCGCTCTGATTATCTTTCAAGAATTTAGGATTTTTTATTTGTATGTTTTTTTAATGGGCATAATTTGACATCTGAGCCTTGCTGTGTTGTTGTGGCAGTGAGATTCAGGTTCTCCAGTACAGATGGTGCTGTACTGGTGCACCCTTCAGCAGGGCTCCTAAGCCCCTCGAGCAGCTCTGCATCGCTCCGTGCATCACTGCTGCTGCTCCGCGCATCCCCCGGCCCGAGGAGCAAGGGGGCGGGGCTGCCCCTGCCTGCGCATCCGCTCCTCTCCTGGCAAAAGGTCAAAACAATTAAGGAGGCTGCAGAAGCAATGTGTGTACGTGTATTTAGCAGAATTAATTATCTTTAATCATTCGCAGCTGCGGCCTGGCCAGCAGTGACTAGTTCCCTTTGTTTTTCCTGTGGTGGTGTTTTCTAGTTTACGTGTTTTAACCAACATGATAGTGATTGCTATCTCTAACACAAATTGTTTTCCACTTATCAGCTCGGATGGTTTCCATGGGGTCTGAGAGCGGCTGTTCTCAGCCACAGCCCCGCAGCTCCAGCAGAACCCACCCTCCGTTACCCACCGGCAGGACGGGGCAGGGGCTGGACACGGGCAGACCCCCCCCTCCGTTACCCACCGGCAGGACAGGGCAGGGGCCGGACACGGAGCGAAGCGTGTTTTGGAGGGCTCGCTGCTGAACGAGGGCTCGTTGGCAAAGGAGAAGATGAAAAAAATCCTCCAGGTCTTCTGCCTAAAAATACAACCCAGTGCTTGTTTTCCTTTGAGTGGAGCAGTCCCGACCTTGGCAGCCCCGTGCCGTGCTCCCCGGGCTGTGCCGAGGGGTCCCCGGCAGCGGCGCGGTGTTTGCCATGGGGAGCTCCATGCCCAGCAGCTCCATGCCCACCACCGTGGCACCTGCACAGGACTGGGGTGGCTCCTTCCTCAGAAATGTTCTTTTCCTTGGTTTGTTTTCCCCGTTTCCCCCCGAAGGTGCAGCCGGCGAGGAGGCTGACGCCTCTTGGCACAGCAGGTCTGATTTCATCCCCGTGGCAGCTGTTTATGCTGCTGTCTGGTAACTATTCATTTGCTTGATTTATGTATCACTTCCAGTAAGTCATTCTTGTCCAGGACGTTCTGGAAATTTCCACTAGCCGCTGAGGCCTCTGAGATGCACTCCTCTCAGATGCTCCTCGCCTGATTTGGCTGCCAGCGAGCTCTCTGACCTTGCGTGGCCGGGCCAGGAGCCATCCTCCCGCGCTGCCGCCCGCTCGCCGCGCTTCGGAAATGCCATTTCATTTTATTTTATTTTATTTTTTTGCCTGGCGCCTGTTCCTGATCCCTTTGGATCATGGCACCGCTGGGTCCTGGGTGAACCAATCCCCAGGAGTTCGAGTAACCCAAAGGATCCGGGTGCCCCCGTGGGCAGCAGAAGGCCCATCACACGGGTGGTGACTCCCCGTAGGCACGCTGTGCCTCGCAGGAGCTGGGAGAATCATCCCTGGAGCTCATCTCTCCTGGGTCCAGCTCTTGCTGTGCTTTTTTTCCACCTCTTTCCTTTTTTTCCTTTCCTCCTCCTGTTTTGTTTATTTGCTTTTTGTCTCGGTTTGGAGCATCAAGTCCTGGTGCCTGAGGAGCTGGGATGGGTGCTGCTCAACCAGTGTCTGTTGGATGACGTGTGTTAGAAATGCTCCTTGCGAGTGCTGTGTGTGCTCATGATGCTGTGTACAGGCTGGGGGTGAGGAGTGTCCCTGAAAGGAGGGTGCAGAGAGGTGGGGGTGGGTCTGTTCAACCAAGGACCAAGGGACAGGACAGGAGGAAATGGGCTCCAGTTGTGGCCAGGGCAGTTGAGATGGGATGTGAGGAAGAATTTCTTTGCTGAAAGGGATCTGAGGCATTGGAAGGGGTTGCCCAGGGCAGTGATGGAGTCCCCATCCCTGGAGGGATTGAAGAGTCGTGTAGACATAGTGCTGAGGGACATGGGTTAGTTGGGGACTGGTCAGTGTTGGGTTCATGGTTGGACTCCATGAGCTTAAAGGGCTTTTCCAGTCGAGGCTGATCATGCTAAAACAAAGCAAAACAAAACAAGAACATCCTTCGTTTTGAAAATATGGTTTTAAGCAACTATTTTAAACCATCCTCTTCCCAATTGGAGCCGAGCCCGCTCAGATCAATAAAAATCCCTTTTGTTTTAGTGCTGTGACATGATTAGCAAGTACAGCCAGTTGTCTGTTTATTTTTCTCTTCCTGCGTGGGAACAGCCAGCCAAGCCAGCAGCAACGCCGCGGGCTCCCCGCAGCCGCAGGACGGGGGGTTTGGAGAGAGCAGCCTGGGAAGGGGAAGGTGATGGCTTCGGCAGCGTCCTGTGCCGGTGACCCCGGCAGCGCCATGTCCTGCGGGTCTCCCTCGGCCGTCGGATCGGGTTCTGTGCGAGTGCTGGGGTATTTTTAACGTGGGAGACAGGCGGTGGGTGGATGAGAGATGGCTCTGCAGATTCGGGTGAAGCCTTTGCCCAGTTGATTGAATGACAGCGTGTAACTGGAACCACCTGTAGCTCTGGGCAAAGACAAAGGCTGCGGAGGTCCCTGTGCAGAGCTCCCGGCAGCGGCACTGACATCTCCACGTGTTTGCCCTAACGTCTCCCTTGTTTCTTAGCTTCTGCATTAGGCTCCTGGAGATAATTTTACTGGTAACATTAGGGGATGGGTTTTTCAGCCTTTGTGGAGAGGAGGGAGCCTGCCCTGCACCTTCTCCTGCCTCCTCGCAGAAGTCCCGTGTGTGTTGAGATCCTGCCGAGGCCGAGGCAGCACTTGGATGTGGTCAGCGGGCGCCCAGACCTCTCCAGCCATCACAGGTGGTCTCTTAGATGGTCTCACTCTGTTTGCAAATGGCCTGTGCCCATTTTTCTTCTGCTGCCACAAAATAATCCACTGGATTATTGCTAATGTGCCAGGAGCTCGGCTCGTTCCTCCTGCTCGAGTCGAGGACGTTATCCCAGATGCTGAGCAGCAGCACAGCGAGCGCGGTCCCGAGCCCCGGTTGCAATTAGCAGCTGGGGTAACGATGATGCTGTGAATGCGTTCCCTGGTTTTCCTGGTGTTTTCTCTGCTCAAGACTTGGCGAGGAGGATCCTTTCCCACCGCTGAAGCCCTTCTGCAGGAGGCAGCCCGCGGTCAAGGAGCAGCCCTAGTGTGATGCAGCGGGTCCTCACGAACTATTCACACTCGGGAGCTGGAGGTATCAAAGCCTCGTGGGTCACCAGCAGCAGGTGGTTGGTTTCCCCCTTCCCTTCCCTGGTCTCTCCCTCGCTGGCTTTGTTCGAGGAGCTGGTGATGCTCTGGGCAGAGCAGAGACCACTGTGGGCTCAGCCGGTCCTGGTGGGAGTGGGTGTTGATGGGGGGATGCGGTGGGCACGCTGTGCAGAGCACAAGGCTGGGTGCACGCCCTCCCCCTTGCAAACTCTGGCTCCTTTTTGGTTTTGTTTTTAATATGAGATTCTGCAGAATTAAAAAAAACAAGCCACAAAAAACCCCTGTAGGTGTTTGCTGTGTTTTTTGGGCTTGGCTTCCTGTAATGTGTAAATTAGCAAAAGGTTTTGTTCTGCTTCTGCAAATGAACTTTTAACCTCCTTAGCCTGGGTTGTCAATAGAGTAGCTGTTTGCATTTTCTGGTAGCTTTTTTTTCCATGCTTCTCCAAAAGGTCCTTTTATTTTCTGAAGGCTCCCCAGTTTTTAGCTGGAGAGATAAGAGCATCTGTCTTATCGGGTTCTTCACAAGTTTTATATCTTCATCGTGCAAAAGAGACATCTCTCTAGATACCATAACGGGTGTCTTAAATTCAACTAAAGCTTTCATCACCAATGCTGGCAAGACCAACCGTTTCCTAGCGTGGGATGCAGTGTGTGCTGGCTTTACCGTGGAGCTGCTGGGGTGGAACATCTCTGCCCCACTCCCACCGGACAGCCGGGATCTCCAGGAGAAGCACCAGGCTCTCTGCATTGCTCAAGTGTAAATTCTTGTGGGCTTGCGTTTGAACTTTATGTTGTTGGATAGAAGTTGTTGATAGCACATAATTATTTGGATGCTTTTTAATTGTTTATCACAGTGCTACTAAAACTATGTACAGAAACAGATTGAATCTAGAGTGAGCAAAAGATTTCCAATAAATAGCTGGTGTCTTTCCTGGTGGCATCTCCTCCGCCCCTGCAGACAGAGTGGGACTTAGACATCTTAATGAGAGCTTCTCTAGATTGCTTTTCATGCTGAACAGACCCAGTACTAAACCAAATTTAATATATAGATTTTAGTCAAATCATCCTTCAACAGAAGGAAGAATAAAAGTCACCAGTGCCTAGATGTCTTTGAGCTGCAGTTTTCCCCGGGATGCTGGGAGTGATCCTTGTCCCAACCTGGACCTGTCTCCTGTGTCCATCTTCAAGTGACTAAACCTCACGTCCAGTCGAGGTCTAGACTTTTTCTAAGTTCAAACTTAGAAGCATGTTCTTTTAAAAGTACTTTCTAATGTAGTTCTGTGGAAGTTTGTTGCAGTTTGATGGTTGCTACTGCCATGGAAAGCAGGAAGGGTGTTGTGGGATGAGCAGATTTGCCCACATGTGCATGGCAGGGTGCACAAAATCTGGGTGGGATTATTTTTCCAATCGTTGGGCAAAACCTTGTTCTACAGGCAAAGATGGGACAAGCATCTTACCTGCTGTTGTTAACCATGGCTTTAATTTATTCTACATAAAGCTGTTTATCTGTACATTCCCTTTCTTTCTAATTAAACAATTCTTTTAGGAATTCAGTGTTTGGGAGGGAAGGGCACTGACCTTGCATTTGTGAAGCAAATATGCTCCAAAATACCTCTTAAGTGGAAGAAAAAAAAAAAAAATCAATCAAAAATCCTGTTTTGTCACAGCCCTGTGGCCGATGCACTTGCAGGAACATCCAGGTTTACACCAGGGCACCTCCTGCTCCTCACCCCGCGGGCTGGCTCTTGGCTGTGCGTTATTTCCCATCCCTCCTGGAGGGACAGCCCCGTCGGGCTGGAGAGCAGTGGGAACCGGTGCTGGTTCTTGCTGGGAGGCTTTCTGGAAGCCCGTCTCCTTGGGCTGTTTGCCAGCTCTCAGGTGAAGCTTTGGCATGTCGCTTCCCATCGCTGCAGATTTCAGAGGGTTTCTTGTTCACGTGTTCTTGCTTTTTCAGGCTTTGATTGCCCCGCTGGCTGTGCAGGTTTTCTTATTGCAGTGTGAAAGCATCGGCGGTGTCTGTGGTCAGAGGAAAACCCACCCGTGCAGTGGGGCTTTGCTGGGAGCACTGGGGCTGGTGGTGATTGTGCACGGGATGGCTCTGGTGGGGCTGCAGCACGTGGCTGTCACTAATGGGTAAAAGAACTGTGGTGGTTGTAAAGAGGAGAGGAGTGAGTGAGTGAGTGTAGCAGACTGGGGTTGTGACCGAGCGCTGTGCTCGCCCACACACGGCCAAAATGAAGGGCAGAAGGTCCAGGCTGGGGTGTGGGGTGTGGGAACTGCATTCACCTGCTGTTGCCTCTCCATTGTGTGCTGTGAATGTGAAGTTGCTGGTGTGGCACTGGGGTTTGGCCCGTGCCAGGAAGGGTGGCAGATCCTCGGTGGTGCCTGGCGTGCTGCCTGAGGGTGCTGGTCTCAAACAGGGCATTGCCATTGCGTGGTGGCAGCAGCACAGGGGACAGCGTTTCCAGCTCTGGCAGCCCTGGTTCCAGCTCCATCCCTGGGCATGTTTGAGGGTGAATCCCCTTTGGCTGGCTGGATTCCTGCAGGTGGAAACTGTGGTGACATTATGACACCAACTCATGGCCGTGCCCTTGGCTTTCACTGGGGTGGGAGTGGAAACCCGTGGCACTGCTGGTGCTGTGCTGGGGCGTGGGGAACATGCCAGCCCTGAGCCATAGGCTGAGGGTTGGTGAGCAGGTTTGGGATCACCCTGTCAGCACATCCCCCTGAGATCTCCCTTTGGGCTCAGGTTGCCCAAAGCCAGAGCTGCTGGCTCTGCAAACCTGGGTGACTTGGTCTGGAATCCACAGAGCGTTGCAGCACCGTGTGTTTTCCGTGCAAGCCGCAGCACGTATGGTATTCACACTGATTAGGCTCAGCGATACTGAGCTTCACATTTGGCCTCTGCATCTGCTCCATGTGATATGAGCCTTTTCCTGGGAGCAAACCCAAGCATCCAGCTGTGGCCAGATTCACCCAGGAGAAGGAGAGACTTGTTGGAGCAAGTCAAAGCGCCCAGAGTCAGTGCAGGCACACATTTCATCCCAGCTGAGCAGGGAAACCCGAGATCAACGCAGCCACTTGCTGAAAACCCCTTTAATTCTTGACGTTGAATCTGAAGGTTTTCAGAACCCTCCTTTCAGGGAGCTGGACAGAGCCAGAAGGTCTCCCCTCAGCCTCCTTTTCTCCAGGCTCAGCACCCCCAGTTCCCTCAGCCACAAGGGAACTCAGCACACTTGTGCTCCAGACCCTTCCCCAGCTCCGTTGCCCTTCTCTGGACACGCTCCAGCACCTCCATGTCCATCTCACTTGAACCAGCAAAGACCTCTTCATTCCTCATCCCTATCCTCAGGCAGCAGAAGAAGACCTCATCACTGAGGGATGCTCAGGGGCTCAGGACTGCTGCCTTGGCTCCCCCCAACAGCTTGCCCCCCATCACCCCCTCCTATGCACAATGTGGAATTCAGGAGTAATCATTTCAGTGATTATTCAAATGGCCGAGGGACCGATTCAGCTAGTGGGGACACCGGTGGTTAGTGCTGCAGGTGTCATTTCTTTCCCGTGTGCCACAGCCTCTTTGGCTCTCTTGCTGTGAGCCATGGGTGGCAGTGATGTTTACAAGGGCGCTTGATGAAGAATTCCTCTTGCCAGTCTCCTCAGTTTCTGGTATCGCAGGAGAGGAAGGTTGATTTTTAAAAAAATCTCCTTTTAGTAACTTGAAATATTTTCATTATTATTATTATTAGTCTTACTTTAAATCTTGAGCTGTTTCTTTCCAAGTTTCCTTTTGACAAAACTCAGTGTTTGGCTGCTCTGGCTTTGGGTACCGGGAATGGCAGGGATGCCAGTGCCCTTCCGCCGTCCTTCTGAGCACGGGGAGGTGGCCTTGCCATGCTCCCGGCCATCAGTTCCTGAGGGGTGTGGGCTGCTGGGGCCGGGTGACCCACGATGGGTTTGAGTGAGGACTGACAATCCCAGGGAGCTGCAGGGTCACTCTCCCAGGACACCCTTCCTTCACAGAGGGGTGAAGCCGAGCAGCCGGAGCTGCTGGTGTGGTGGCCAGCCCTGGCTCTCACCCGGCCCTCACCCAGCTCTCCACCTACACGCTCATCAGCTGCAGCCCAATTAAACTCAGTAATGCGCAGGGATGACTTGAATGCACCCAGCAACATTTCCCAGAACTCATTAGATTTTATCCGATAAACACCACCAATTCTGCTCTGCCTGCTCTCCTCCGGCAGCGTGCAGCATCCCAAAGGAATGGGTGGACATGGGAGAGCAGGGACAGTCCCTGCAGGGTTGTGCCTGGGCAGAGCCCAGCAGCCTGGCTGAGCCCCTGCCCCGACCAGGGGGCTGTGCTACCCAGACTTGGTTTTCTTTGTGAGGAACAGGTTGTCCAGAGAGGTGGTAGAAGCCCCATCCCTGGAAACATTCCAGGTCAGGCTGGACGGGGCTCTGAGCAACCTGATCTGGGTGAAGATGTCCCTGTCACTGCAGGGGGGTTGGATTAAGTGACTTTTAAAGGTCCCTTCAACCCATCCCATTCCATGATTCAGTGGGAACACGGCTGCTGCCTTGGCTGGGTGCTGCTGATGTGGCTTTGTACAGCTCATCCACATCCCATCTCGCTCACCCCCAAAGGGCTGGTGGATCCATAGGTGCTGCTGATGCCCAGCGTGCTGTCTGTGTTCCCTCTGCTTTTTATCTGTCACTCATCTCCAGAGTCAAATGGAGTGTTTGGTTTGCAACCAGCTACCCAGAGCAGCCTAAATAATTTTAGGAACGGCTCACCCTCTGCACGATTGGCTTTTCATAGAATCATGGAATTGTTTGGTTGGAAAAGACCTTTGAGACCATCGAGTCCAACTGTACCTGTCCACTGCTAAACCAGATCTCTGAGCACTTCATCTACTCGTCTGTTAAATCCCTCCAGGGATGGGGACTCCACCACTGCCCTGGGCAGCCTGTTCCAGTGCCTGAGAACCCTTTCAGTGAAGACGTTTTTCCTGATATCCAGTGTGAACATCTCCTGGTGCAACATGAGGCCATTTCCTTTTGTCCTGTCACTTGTTCCTTGGGAGAAGAGACAGTCACATTCAACAGAAGCTTTCATGGTGGTGGCAGAGGTGAACCATAGTTTTACCTGGAGCAAGAGGAATAAGCTGCATTATCTTCCATGCGATGAGGTCTTGCTAGGCCAACCTTGACAAGCACTTTGTTTTCAAAGGTTTGTCCCAGGCACGGAAATAGAAACACTCCAGACTTTGCCTTTGTTCCCTCTCAGTTGTTTGTTTTCTCAGAGATATTTCTCCGAATCAGGGAAGATATTGGAGCTAATAGCAGCACTCTGGCCGAGGCTGAGGGTCGTGTATTTTCTATATCAAATACATACACCAAGTGATTCCAGCCACAGAGAGCAGGAGTTCTGTGCAGGCAGAGAGCCCACAATACAGGTTTCTTTGTAGGTAGCTGGAGAAGCAGATTTTTTAATTGGATTGCCATGAAAAATATGAGCTGTTGACCAGAAGAACTGAAACCCCTAAGGTCTGTATAGCAGAAGAGGGTGAGTGTGGTGCTCCCCCAGCCTGCAGCACCCCGACTCTGCTGCGGTTCCTCTCTCACACGATGCTGGTCACGGGCCCGTGTGCCAAAGGAATATTGACTGTTCCTGTGACGCTTCCCCTGCGCCGACGCTTCCCTACCAATTACTCTGTATTCAGTTATGTTGGGTCGTGCTGGTGATTATACAGTATCCAAGCAACCCAGGCCCAATCTAATTTAACACAACATGGATTTACTCCGCTCCCAATCTCCTTTCTTTTTCTGAAGGTGAATATAAAGTGAGTGGGTGTCCAACAGAGACCCCCAGGAAGCAGGACCTGCCCATTCAGCTGCAGGGACAGTTCTCCCACAGGAGCCCTCAGCTCCCAGACGAGACTGTCCCCTCAGGTGACAGAGTGTGGTCTCCAACTCCCTTGGCTGTTGGCCTCTTGGGTTTGCACCAAGTTGGTCAGATCTTTGTGGATCAAAGTCCCTTTGCAGAGCTGCTCGTTGGTGATGCGTTGCTGAGCGCAGCTATTCCCCAGGTCGAGGGGCTCCATGGTCTGTCCCACCCTGCTGGGAATGATCTCCTGTGGGAACCATCACATGCTGGGAAGAGGAGGAGGAGGAGGAACAGCCCAGAGCCTGGAAGTTGGTGATGGCCCAGCACGTTGAAAGCACCAAGCAGGACTTATGAGGTTGCTCTCCATGTTTCTCCATTAGTTGATTCCCACCTCTTGCTTGTCCTGGAAGTGACTCCTGCAAAGTGTGGATGGAGAGAGAACTGAAAAAGGGCCCATCACAATTAATGTCAGAGCAATTGCTTTAGTGCCGTACTTGGAGACCTTCTAAAGGGCAGCTCAGGAATGGCACTAACAACGCCTGCCCAAAAGCACCAACATTAAGCACACTTTGGGATGAGAACACCCATCTTTAGAATCTGCAGCATTATTTTCTGGTACAAAGGATGATGAAGAGGCGTAATTTTTAGTAAATTATCGTGTGGATAATGGATGTGGAATTTGAAGGATGTGAAAGGTGAATCATGTTTTGTAGCATCGCGTTGTGAAGAGACTACTGCTGGAAAAGTACCCCTGGTACCCATCAGAAGTTCATGTCCCACCAGACCTGCATGGCTGTACCCTGGCTTCCAGATTTACAAATTCAAAGCAAACCTGGTACCGAGGAGTTTGGTGCTGATTGCTGGAGGGAGGCGAGGGCCAGCGCTCGTGTCCGGGCACGTGGGTGTTCCGAGGGCTGAGGGCAGAGCCAGGTCTGTGGCTGGTGCTGCAGGACCGTGTCCTGCTTGGGAAGCCGTTAATAGTTTAATCTGGAATAATTAACAGGGCCGTGCACGGCTGCCTGGCCGTAATGAGTCAATGACAACGCGGTTTATTAGCGTGATGTATTACATGGTAACGGTAATGAGAAATGGAGGCGCCTCATTTTGTAAGACTTAGATCAATTCAGATGGTTTTTTATAAACGAGCGTTGTTTCAGTAGCCACAGAAGATCACTGCAATTACTCTGCTATTAGTACTTTTCAAAACTATTTGAATTACAGCTGCGTTTTCAAAATCCAAATAGGAGCATTTTATCTGAAATCCGGATGTTGTTGCAACGTCGTTGGCATTTGTAAATGTCTTGATAAGGAGGTGGACTGGAGGGGGGGAAAGGTTTGAGTCCCTAGAGAAGTAGGAGGTTTTTTCCTGTAAGTAAGTTTTTTCCTAAGAAGTTCTTTCCTGTTGGACTTCTCCTACCTTTCTCTCTGCTCTGTGAGGTTCTCATCTCCTAAAGAAGGTTTACTTCCTGGTGCTGGGTTGCTGCGTGCACAGCTTGGTCGGCTCTTGCTTCGCTGGGGACAGGGATGCTCAGCCAGGTGATGGGGACAGCAGGGTGGCAGCAGCCCGTGGGCAGTGTGTCACCTCGCCGCTGAGCTCCATCCTCCTCCCGTTATCGTCTCTGTCACTGGAGCCTTTCTCTGGGGCAGCCCATCACCCGCAGCGCTGCCGTTTACCGACACGGGAGATTTTCCCGACACTTGTGATAAAATATTCAGAGCTTCCTGACAATGGGGGAGTTACGGGTAAGAGGGAGGTCCTGCAAGCTCCCAAGGGGCTAAGCAGGACCTTTGCACGTTTGAAGTGGTAACCCAAGCCCAGACTTGGTGGAGGTGACAGCTCTGTGTATTCTGCAGGGATATAACAGGAGTGAGACTCCTTGTCTGGGCTGTAAATAGGGCTGGAGTTGCTGTTGGGGGGAGCCAAATCTGTGAGATTTGGATGAAGAAGAACAGGAAACATCTTTTCTTTAAGCCAGACCTAGTTTACGCTGTGCTGAAATAAGCTCAACGTGCACATAAATGAGCCCTGTGGTGTCTTGACCCTGAGGCAGTAACAAAGCTTGTGGCAGTACATTTTTGGGACAATCCAGTGAGGTCTGAGTCTCTGTGTTACCCACGGCGTTTGTCCAGGGGAAGAGTAAAGGGAAAAAACACCGAGAAAACCCCTCGGGTGAGAACTGCGAGTGATTGCGCTGCCTGAAGTCCTCGGGTTTCCTGGTTGAAGAGGTCAGGAGAAAACCACAAGAGCGAGTCGGGGAGCCAGATTGCAGGGCTTCCACCGCAGGTCCCCGCCGCGTCACCCGCGCGCGGGTCCTTGTGTCACATGTCCCCGTGTGACTTCTGCACCTGACTCAGCCGGAGGCCGCGGTACCTGCTCAGGTTGGTCTGTGCCTCAACCAGACGTTTGGGGATCTGATCAATGTCTATCAATATCTGAAATGTGGGGGCCAAATGGATGGGGCCGGGCTCTTTTCGGTGGGTCCCAGTGACAGGACAAGGGGCAATGGGCACAAACTGGAACACCAGAAGTTCCAGACAAACTTAAGGAAAAACTTAATTACTGTGAGGGTGCCGGAGCCCTGGGACAGGCTGCCCAGAGAGGGTGTGGAGTCTCCATCTCTGGAGATGTTCAAAACCCACCTGGACACTTTCCTGTGCAACCTGGTGTATGGAACCTCCGTCGGCGGGGGGGTTGGACTGGATGATCTCCAGAGGTGCCTGCCAACCCCACCATTCTGTGGTTCTGTGATTCTGTTTGCCATGGAGCAGCCAAGCACTCACAGTGGGACATGACCCTGGGGACCTCCAGGCTGGGTCCCACCTTGCCACAGACCCTTGGAGCATGGCCAGGGGGCTCTCCCAGGGCAGATGATCTGCCCCATTAAAGCTACTGGTGCTTTACACCATGAAGACCCAGGGCCAGCCTGGAGCTGCTCCAGAGTAACCACCCAAATGCAGATTAGTGGCGGGTCCTCAGCACGAGCTGCTTCACTTTGCTGAACTGCTTTGCTCCCGCGGGGCTGCAATACTTGGGAACATAAAAATAGATGGAGATGTCAGGGAGGAAGGCTCGAGTGTTGGCACGTCTCTGGGAGAGCGGGTGTCCGTGTGGGATGGATTCCTCGATGGGGTGAAGGACACATGTGCGTGGGGCCGGGGTAGAGCCCCATCTGCTCCTCCCAGCCTGGTTCGGTTGGGCTGGATGGGGCTGACCTCTGGTGCAGGCAAATGGGTGAGAAGGAATTGGATTTTGGAAGATATTAGGTCACTCATTCAGCTGGAGAGCAGCGTGTGTCAGAGGTCCAACAATTTGTTTTTAGAAGGGTTTTAAGCATTAATGATTCAAGATGTTTTCCTGGGAGTGGTTTGCAACATGAGAGCCAGTGGCCGGCCTAGCGTTGGGGTTTTACGGGATTAGTCAATTCGGTGAGGCTGAAAGGTCTCTAGTAGCACAACAGTTAAATTTGTACTTTTCCACATGGCCGAGCCTTCAAGGAGCTCACCAGGAGTATAAAAAATGTAAACAGCGTTGTAAGCTTGTGCCAGCCGTGAGGCAGAGAGGGGGGTTCTGTGAGGATTAGTTCTATCACCCATTTTTTTCTTTCTTTCTTTCTTTTTCTTTCTTTCTGTTTTTTCAGAGTTGCAAATAATCACAAGCAGAACCTGATGACTGTAGCTAATCTGGGTGTGGTATTTGGGCCAACACTGCTTCGACCTCAAGAGGAAACAGTCGCTGCCATTATGGACATCAAATTTCAGAACATCGTGATTGAAATTTTAATAGAGAACCACGAGAAGGTAACGGCTTCGCTTGCTTCTTTCAGTGCAATTAATTTATGGAAATGAGTTTGTCTGTCTTTACAAAGAACAGCCCCCTCGCTGCGGGTGGGGACGGCAGCGGTTGGCACCACCCGGGTGGTCCCACCAGTGATGGACACGGCTCAGGATGTGGCACGGAGGCACTAAAACTGGCAGTTCTGGGGCTGTAGTTGCGTAACCAGCGCTGCTGGTAACCAGCCTTTTTTACCATCATCTCAGCATGAGTCGGCGTGTCCATGTCTCCATTACAGAAATCCCCTTTTCTTCCCCCTTGCCACTGTTTAACGGGAATTTGTCCTTAGTTTCAAGAGATGAGCGCTAGGAGAACCAGCGCGAGATGCGTGCCTAGGCTGGCTTCCTGCTTCCCGGGCTAAATCCGTGTTTGTTCAAGTCCTGGCTTTATCCACAAGGTCCATCTCCGAAGTGATGATGCGTTTGTGTTTGTTGGCCGTGAGGATGTTCTCGTCTGGAAGTGGAGCAGTGGCGGCTTGGTGGGGTCATGGCACTGGCTGTCCCTCCCGGCCGGCTGCGTGGGGTGGCTGCATGCAAATGGTAGCGCTAAAAAAATGTCATTTTCTTCTAAATTCAGACAGTTCCCTGTTTACAACCTTTTGTTTGTCTGGGTTTGGTTGAAAGAAATAGCTAATTGGTGCAGCCAGAGAAGGGAGTAGAGGCAGGCTGGCCCCTGGCTGGGCTTCCGTGGCAGGGTGGCATTGTGGCTCTGGTGCGGGGGTTTGGCGTGTAGATGTCTTGGCCATGAAGAGTTTCCTGCAGGTTGGGGTGCGAGGCTGAACCTCTGGTGTGGGGCACGTCCGTGTGGGGCTGCTTGACATCAAAAGCACAGCCAGCGGGGATGAGGAGACAGAATCCATTGTATGTTCTTGGAGAAATTGCTTCCACGGGCACATGAAGAACATGATTGAGGATGGAGGAGCTATTTTCTCCTCCTCTGTGTGTAATGTCGTGGCGATGATGGCTTCATTACGAGCTGCTGTGCAGAGGGATGCGCGAGCAGCTGTGATGTGGTTGAGCAAAGCCCAGTTCCCCCAGCCCTGGTCCTGTGTGGACATAAATCCCTGTGTCAGCCTTCGATGGTCACCTCTGTCTGTCTGTCATCAGTCTGTCGGTACTGGGAAGCATTTCCCACCTCTCCCTGGCTTGTGGTGGTGATGAGCCCCTTGGCTGTGCTGCCAGCATCTCTGTGAGTGTGTTTTATCTCCCTTCCCCTCGCTGTGCTTTATGGAGCCCTTCCCTTGTGGAAACACCTCTTGGGACACTGATTTTTTTCTGCCTGAGCTGAGTCTCTTGCTGTGCCAGCCGAGCCCTCCATCCGCTGCTGTCTGGGGAGGAACTGGTGGCAGATTTCCTCAGGGATCCTGTCTGGGTAGGCTGTAGGGCTGCTCTCTGCTCACCAGCCAAATACAGCTTCTACCCCAGGGGGTCCTGGTACTTCCATGGTTCCTTCTCCTTGGAAGTTATTTACGGTACCAGCAGATGGGTGAATCTGCAAGTTGGTTACATACATCATCACTAATTAATGCTGAGGGTGGGTGTCCCTGCTGCAGGGTGTCCCTGTGCCCGGGTGCAGCGAGGGCTGGGGTTGTAGGATGGTGAGCTGTCCCTGCGGGGCTCACGGGACTCATGGGACCATCTGCAGCTGCCACTTCACACAAGGATGCTGTGAGAAAAATGTCCCCATTTCTCCAGAACTCTTGGGAAAAGCTTCATCCAACCTGGTCTTAAACATCCCCTCCCTGGAAGTGTTGAAGGCCAGGTTGGATGAGGCTTTGAACAACCTGGTCTAGTGGAAGGTGTCCCTGCTGATGGCAGGGGGGTTGGAACTGGGTGATCTTGAAGGTCCCTCCCAACCCAGACCAGTCTGGGATTCTGTGATTCATTTCTATTTTCATAGAAAAGATCCTGGGAAGGAGGGAGGTGGGAAGAGGTGACTCCAGGAGAGGAAAATCTCTGAAATGCAGTGTTAGTGCTGGTTGAGCTCCTGCTTTAGGACTGTTTCGTTTCAGTGTATTTCTTAATTGGAATTGATTGGAGCTGGTGGCAGGTTCCCCGCAGGAGCTGCCGTAGGTGATGAGCAGCGTGAGAGTCGCCTGCGCTTGTGCTGCTGGGGCTCTGGGTTGTTTTACGCGGGTGACTCACAGACGCTGTTTATGACGAGGTACATTCACAGGGAAAATGTAATTGATTCGAATGGGCCCTGGCAATCAGCAGCTGTCTGGTATTACACTGTATTTCCCCCAGGTGAATGGAATGCCTCCCTCTCCTGTCAAAATTGCTATTGTCATTGTGTAACCATAAAAAAACCCCCAAAAAACCAAGCAAGTTTGGTGATAACATCTCTTGGGCTGAATAACTGCTGGCAGCTTGTTTCCAGGGTGGCTTCAGGAGGGTTGTCTGGTTGCCAGGGCAGGGGAGGTCAGCATTCCCTGCTCCCTGCCTAAATTCACAGATTTGCTTCATCTTGCACCTGAGATTATCCCTGGGCAAAAAAAAAATGTTAGTCCCAAAGCCATAACAGTGTCAGAGAAGGATGCTGCAGGATGTGGTGCTGGTTGTCCAGTGTCTGCATGGATGAACGTGAACTCATGCTCCTCCAGCGGTGCCTCCAGACTGACCTGTGCCCTGTGCACGATGTTTGCCGTGCGCCTCAGGAGCAATGTGTAGTCTGGGATCATCATCAGCAAAACAGGGACTTCCTGAAGGTTCCCAGAACAACTGGTGAATTATGGTTTGCTCTTTGTTGCCAGAGCATCCGACACAGACCATTAAACCCTGTGTGTGTGATCCAAACAGTTGGGTTGTTTCTGGAGATTTAACAGGTTTCCAGGTCTCGGATCCAAATGGGTTGTTGTACTCACAATAACAGCAATAAGCTCTGAGATGTTTTTTAAAGGTCCTCAGACACGTTCTCCTTGAGAAGGTCTCTGTGCGTCAAGTTGTCACAGCCCTCGTGTTTGTCTTTACAATTGCAGCTGCCACCGGGAACTGCTGCACTTTGGGTGGTTTCCCATGGGTTGTAGCCACACCAGATCTTCTAGAAATGGGGAACAGGGTAGGACCAGGGCTTGGGGAGAAGGGGATGATGACTTCATTTGATGGGGATGATCAGGGCTCCATTTGCCTGCCAGGTGTCCCAACAGGAACCCTGGAAAAGCCTGGCAGGAGCAGCTGCCCAATGCTACCAATGAACCAACAAAATATCAAATTGCTGCTTAATGAGATTTATCCATTAGGGATCCTCAGCCTTTTCTGTGTGTGTTTGTGAATACAATACATTAACGTAGTGTGTTATAAAATATATCCTGATTATAGATAATTAAATGGATAAAATGATTTTTCTCCTGCAGCTCTAGATGTTGCCATGACAGGCAAACCAAGAGTGCATCCTGGGCAAAAAAAAGAATAAGGCTGCTGTGTTGCACGCCCAGTTACTCAGGTCATTGCCACTTAACACCGTATTTCTGACTGAAAAATGAAACGTTAGCCAAAAGCAGTATTGAAATACTATTACATCTGACAACTGCAGATGTCCATCCGTGTTCTTTTCCAAAGCCTAAATTTTTATAGCTCTCCAGAAAAGGCCGTTGTTCTGAAACGTTACAGAATTAAGGGATCGATTTACTGTCCTGATGATGTTCCCTCCAGACAAGAGATTGACCAGGTGAAATGTTAATGCAGCCGGTATTGATGACAAATAGGAGACCAGTTTATGTGAGAATGACACAGACCCAAACACTGTCCTGTGGGCAGCAGGTGGAGGGAGGGGATTCTGCCCCTCTGCTCCGCTCTCCTGACACCCCACCTGCAGTGCTGCCTCCAGTGCTGGGGCCACCAACAGCACAAGGACATGGAGCTACTGGAGCCAGTGCAGAGGAGGCCACCAGAATGATACAAGGGCTGGAGCAGCTCTGCTGTGAGGACAGGCTGAGAGAGTTGGGGCTGTTCAGCCTGGAGAAGAGAAGGCTCCGGGGAGACCTTCTAGTGGCCTCCCAGTACCTGAAGGGGCTCCAGGAAGGTGGGGAGGGACTTTGGCCAAGGGCAGGGAGTGAGAGAACAAGGGGTGATGGCTTGAAAGTGTCAGAGGGGAG
>NW_010341111.1:22786-23149 GCF_000700745.2 Antrostomus carolinensis
TCCAACGCAGAGCAGTCTGGGATTCTGTGCTTCTATGATCCTCAGCAAACAATTAGGACTGATACTAAAGTCAAAGCCTTCAGCACCTCATCTCTGTTTTTTCTGTAATGAGCTGCCATGATTAGCGGTGCTGTTGGCTGTGGTTTTTGCTGGTCCTCATGTAGGAGTTTGTACCAGTGACGTTTTGAATGTCACAGCAGCTTCTTATTGTCACAGCTGGGATGCAGCTTTGTGCGTGGGACTGCTCCGAGCTGCTGGCTGGAGCAGGGGCTGGTGGTGGATCTCCACATGCTGTTCCATCCCGTCCCGCTGATTTGGGCAGGTTACCCAACCTTGCTGGTTTTCAGCAGCACCTGGATGTGT
>NW_010341111.1:23184-25153 GCF_000700745.2 Antrostomus carolinensis
AGGGGGGTGGGGTACTTAAAAAATCCTTTTAGCACCCGAGACAAGGTGCTGCGGGGTCTTTGGCGTGTTGCAGGCAGGGAGAAGGTGATGTGGAGCCGACAAATTGCCGCTTGCGTCAGGCTGAGCGCGGTACGGCTGTAAATGTGATTGATGAGTCCTGGCTGCTCCTCTCCCACTCCGGCTATTAAACCGTCTCGCTCTCCCCGTTAATTGGGCTCTGGGACTGGGAGAGCTGGAACGCGGGTCTGCGCAGTGAGGAGCCCGGCTCGGCTGTTCTCGTTAAATTAAAGAAATGAAACGGACCTGAGAAGCTTCCTGTGAAGGGGAGTCGGGGGGGTTCGTGCCAATGGAGTCTCACCTGAGGGAGGTGGAGTAGGCGTTTTGGGGCCAGCAGTGCTGGTTTCCTTCTGAGGAGATCTCTGCCTTTTCCCAGTACAGAATAATGGCAAAGTCCCATCTGCAGTGAGCTCTTCATCTCACAGTTCTTGGGGTCTCAGACTCCTCCCTCCTTAGACCTTCAAAATTAGTGGTGGGCTTTTTTAAATGGAGCTGTTAATTGACTTTTCTCCATCATGAACAGCTAAATTTATCCTGTGTGCTCTGTGCTGCTCTGAGATGGCACAGAAAGCAGCTTTTAATAGCCCTGCCTCCGCCTCCCCATCACCTTCCGCCTCTCGGTGGAGATGCCATCGTGGGCATCCTGGGGGCACCGAGGAGGTTCATGCTTGAAGATCAACCTGGAGAACTGCTGGTGGTTCTGCTTCATCAGGAGGTTGTGGTGTGCCGTGTCATGCTGGGACATGCCGTGTCGTGTCCTGGCACAGCGTGGGCTGCTGGCCGTGCCGCTGGGACAGCAGTTGCTCCCCAGAGGAGCTCCCTGCTCCTGGGGTGAAGGATGCTCATGGGGGAGGTTGTGGCTCAATACAAGAGGTTTACAGTGAAGCTGGTTGAGATGTGACGTTACAATTTTTGGCATCTTGGCTCTTTAGTGTTTGTTTGTAGCAATCAGCATGGAGGGTTTCTGTGTGTGTGTGAGGATTTTGTTGTTGTTAATGCAACAAACCAATTAGCTGCTGGCAGCCGTTCCCGCTGGCTGGCAGACGGCATTTCATGGCTCTCTGCAAGGCAGGGGCTTCCGGGGACTGGTGGTGATGGCTCCATGCTCCGGAGTCACTCCAGAACTGTGGTGAGCAGCAAGCTGCCTCCAAAATACGGTGTTCCTGTTGGCAACCCCCGGCAGGGACAGGAGAGCATGGAAATCACTGAGGGCTGGTGTCTGGAGAAGGGAGACCTTGTGAGAGCTGGTCTGGAGGCAGCACGGCTGCTGCCTGAGCCTGGGCTTCCAGAAAACAAACAATAAATAACCAAACATCACCAGCAAACAAACCCGCTGCTCTTTAGGTTTGTGCAGTTTTAAAATTCCTTCCCCTTGAGAAAAATGTGATTACTCAGTTTTCTGACAGTTGTGGCTGGAAGTCTCAAAGACTTTCCCAAGCTGGTCGGCATTGGTGGCCGAGGGCTGTGCTGCAGGGGAGCCTCTCTGGGGACACAAGGAGTTGTTGTGCCAGGGCACTCTTGCCATCACCTACTGGGACACCACACACCCTCCAAAACTGAGCAGAGTGCCAGGTTATCGGGGTTTTTCACATCTTGTGATGTGTCTTGGGTGATGAATAAAGAAAAAGAGCACAGACAGAGTGGGAATATGGAATTTAGGAAATTGTACCCCAAATGTTGCCTTCTTGATGCGTGTCTTCCTTAGACGCTGCTCTGCAGAGCGGTCGCAGAGCGGTGCAGACCAGGCAGGTGGGCAGCTGCTCCGTTCAGAGGGCTGATGCCAAAAAACAACTTGTTTATTATTTTTAACAGATATTTAACACGGTGCCAGAGACTCCGCCATCGAACTCGCAGCTGCTGTTATCTCGCAAGAAGAGCACGGACTCGAAGCCTCCCTCCTGCAGCGAGAGAC
>NW_010341111.1:25199-27132 GCF_000700745.2 Antrostomus carolinensis
GCCCTGGTCCCGCCTTTCCCACTCGGACAAAGTCCTTGCCCCAATCGTGACTAACGGATTGCAATTCCCGTGCCATTCCCATGCGGTTTTACTGGTGTCGATGGAAGAGATGATTCCCGTAACAGGATCAGGCTTCGGTTTCCTCTGCTGTCACGTTGACGGGGAGCGTGAAGATTGTCTGGCATCCCAGCCCTTAACCAGGGCCTTGGACTGAGGCTGCGTTAGCACGGGATAAAGTGTTGCTGTCCCTTCCCCACCTGACGGGCCCCGTTCTCATGTTCCTCGACCCCTGTCCTCGCCGTCATCAGCTGCTGAGCTGTGCTCCTGCACGTGGGCTGCAACATGTGGTGAGGGTGGACACCCGCCTGCATGTCCCAAAAATGACCCTTTTTGGGTGCCCACAGGCACTTTGCCTTTTACAGAGAGGAGAACTCGGCCAGGAGGTTCTGCATTTTTCAGAGGATTATGTACCACGGTGGTTTAAAAACGTTGAAGATCATCTTTCCATTTCTGTCACTAATTGATGCTACAGATATTTGGGTGAAAGAGGCAGTGCCCCGTCCCTGCTCATGCTGTGTGCAAGGCAAAAATTAGAAAGTTCAATGGGCAGAATGATGCAAGACAGCAGATTAATTATAGTGATTATTTCGTTGTTAAACATTCACATTGTGACCCAGGAACCCGGTGGATATTGTGAAACAAGAGTCGTTAACGCAGCAAATACACCATTTTGGTCCTTATCAGTTCTTCATTATAAACAGTGTTTTGGCACTTTGCTCACACTCTGTTATGCAGAATGCTTTTGTCATCACTTCTGTGGTCCCTGTGGGTTGCTGTTATCAAAGTGCCCTAGATCAGGTTATCAGCCAGAAGCTGCTGCTCTGCTCTCTGGCAAGGTGGGGTGTTGGCTGGAGGAGAGCCCGGAGGAGCCGGAGGCTTCGGCCAGGCTCCCATGGCTCTGCCTGGGTTACTTTCCATTAAGGTTCACCAGGGTCTGGGGAAGTTGTGAAAACTCACGCTTGCTTTGACATGTTGGTGGTTCTTGAGCTGGAGGAGAGGGAACTGAGACTGGCTGAGGGGTTCAGTGATGGGAGAGTTTGTTGTTTAGCAAAGAGAGGATTGCAAAAAATCACAGCATCAGAGAATCATCCAATGCTGTGAGCTGGAAGGGACCCACCAGGATGATGGAGCCCAACTCCTGTCCCTGCACAGGACAAGCCCAACATTCACACCATGTCCCTGAGGGCCTTGGCCAAATGCTGCTGGAATCTTGTCAGGCTTGGTGCCATGAGCACCTCCCTGGGGAGCCTGTTCCAGTGCTCCACCACCCTCTGCCTCAAGAACCTTTTCCTCATGGCCAACCTCACCCTCCCCTGCCACATCTTCCTGCCATTTCCCCTGTTCCTAATGTACCAGTCCAGCTCTCCTGTGAGCCCCTCCTTTCCAGGAGGGTAGTTTTGGGGGTCTTGGAGAGAAGCTGCTGCTTTGGTTTGTTAATGGCAGCTCTCACTGGCGAGAGCTGGACCACGGTACCAGCAGAGAGGAGACACAGCCAGGCCCCAGGGCTGTGGCAGGGGCTGGTGTTGGTGGTCCACAACAAGAGCGTGGCTGGCTCTGACCCCTGCCTTCCCCCAGCTCTGCAGGCAGTTTGCAAAGTGGCTCTTCTGCCTTCTGCATGGTGGAGAAGAAATCTGCTTTAGTTGATGGGCGGTTCTCCTCTTGTAGCTCTAAGAGCAAATTAAATCTCCCAGTGAAGAATCCTTCATGTGAGCTTTTAAAAACATGAAGCAAAAGACAGCATCAGCCTTTTAAAAAGGGAAATAAAATAAAGCAAGAGTTTCAGCTTCTGCCGTTCATCTCCCTTCCTCTTGAGATGAAACACTTCCAGTTTCTTGGCTGATAGGGACTTTAATTCAGTATTGGCTGGTGGGCA
>NW_010341111.1:27142-30387 GCF_000700745.2 Antrostomus carolinensis
TAGCAAGCTCTGAGCTTAGGCAGACAATTGACACTGATTTGTTAGGCTTACGGAGCTTATTTTTGGACTTCGGCCTCGGGCAGAAAATGTTTGGAAATAATAAGATGTGGTGTTAGACCACACGCCAGGGGCTCAGCTCCGCGCTCCTCCCAGCCCGCGGTGCGGCCGGTGGGTGCGGCGGGGCTCAGCCCGGGCGGTCCCTGTCCCCGCTGCGGAGGTGGCCTGGCACAGCATGGCTGAGAACCTCTCTGGCAGACACCAAGACAGGGGAGGGATGTGGATTGGCCTTTCGGGGGTTTTTCGGTCTGTAGGCAGTTTAATTTCTCTCTTATTTCATCTGCTGGCTCCCACCTCTGCCTGCTGGTACTTGTGGAGGTCTGCGCTCTGCTTTGCTTTGCTTTTGCCTCTTCTTACCTTCTGCCTGGATAACCTTTTTCATCACAAAGTGCTTATGCCTTCTGAGTCCCAGGTGGGCTTTTGTGAACTCATAGCTTGGTATCAGAGGACCTTCTTCTGGAGAAATCACTCTTCTTTATGAGCTTTTCTGAGTTGGTTTAGGGAGAGCGTGGCTGTTGTTTGAACCACCATACGGCTCAAAGCTGACGAGATTGTTTGTATTTTCCTTTTGGCCTGTCAAATGGTGATGAGTTGGAAGCCCTGGTTGGGCAAAAACATCCAGCTAGGCACACTGGAGGAACAAAGCTGGGGACAGAGAAGCGTATGTGCTGCTCGTTCCCTTGGTGGCTAATTGGAGATTGAGATTAATGAAACCCAACTTCAGGAACCTGTTGACATCAACGTAGTTAACGCGTCCTTGGCTTTGGCTCATCTCTGGAAGATAAGCTGAACCTGAGCTAAACCAAGTTTTATCCCTGTCTTGCTGCCATGTAGGCACTGATTTTGCCCAGGTACCAGGAGAATGCAGCAGCTCCAGTGAAGGAGTGTGACAAGGAGAGTTGGGCTCTGCTCTGCCCCAGCACCCACAAGCCTTTTGCTAACGTCGGCTTTGCTCTTTGAAGCAGTGACAAAGATTTGCCACGATGCCGTGTTCCTCTGCGCCTGAGACAGCACTGCTGCCGAGCTCTTTTATGGCAATATAGGCAGTTTCTTTCTGCTATATGTTCAGGATTAACTTCTCCTGGATCCCAGGAGTTCCTCTTCCTCTTTTATCCTTCTTTAAATGTGTCCCGGATATGGATGAGCATTGCACGTCCTCCTTCCAGCACAAGCAGAGATGTACAGCCGAAAGGTATTGAGAAGAAGGGATTCCCTGTTACTCTGTGGTTTTTGGTAGTGATTTGATCCTATTAGTGTGCGCTGGAAAAATCATTTTTGAAAGACTTATGATTGAAGTGGGGCTCATGTTTTCCAGCAGGTGCCTATCTTTCAGGAAAACATATCACAGAAGTAGCAGCTCTCTGCAGTAGAGCTGCTTTCCGTGCCATCACTGATGCTAATTGCTTCTCACAATTACGATTACTGCTTACACGGAAAAGGCATCTTAGAAAATGAATTAATGTGATTTTAGGTAATTCAGCGTAGAGCTGAGGAGGGAGCTCATGCTGTGGATATCACTTTGGGATATGTAGTGTTTTCACTCCTCACTGCTGAAGTTACACAAAAAAGGGGAAAATTTCTCAATGGAATATGATGAAGGGAAACAAGAAGCTGTAAGAGACCTGGATTGTCAGCAGAGCAGTGCCAGCATTTCCCCGGCGCAGCACAGCTGGCGTGAGGCACGATTTCAGATCAGATATGAAGCCAAGTTTCTGACCCAGAGCTGTTCTGTATTTTAGAAGAGCTGAACTGAAATGGAGTGGAGACCCCAGCCACTTTCTTCTTTTAGACCTGGCCAGGACAGGTCAATAGGAGTTGACATATAAACCTAGGCTGAAGGATTTTTTTGCTGAGATAAACTTTAACGGAGTGAAATGTCCTTTTCATGTTGTAAAATTGCCCTCCTGCTCTGTCACACAACTGCATAGTCCCTTGGCAGCTGATTTCAGTCGTGGAGAAATCCATTCATCTAGGTAGTTTGCATTTTGATTTTTTTCAGGTTGTGTGGTACTTTGGATGTCTTTGAGCATATAAAATATTAATGCCTTGAGAATATTTTCTGACTAAAAATGGTATTCATTTAAAATGTAGCTGCATCTTAAGAAAAAAAAAGAAAAAAATAAGAGTACCTGGTATTTCTACCTGTTTAATGTACGATATTTCTGTAAATGAAGTGCCTGTGTTCTGGGGTCTGGTGAGATGCTGCCCTGTTTGTGTTCGGGCAGGGATTACTCCCAGGAACGCCCGATGTCTCTGCAGCAGCACACTCTTTATTGTGCGTGCAGTGGCAGCTGTGTGTGTGTGGTGGCTGATCATTCTTGGGGTTTGATTTTTATTTTATTATTTTTTTTAGAGGAGAACAGGAACAGTATCATCAACTCCAGCCTGGAATCCGTCATCTCTTCAAATGTAAACAGCTTCCTCAACTCCAACAGCGCTGCCCAGCCCAGCCTGAACTCAAGTGATCTTGAACTAGAAGTAATTAAACCCACCAGGCCCAATTCACTGTAAGTACAGTGGTAATTAGTGTTCTGTAGGCTCTCTGTCCTTCATCTGCAGTCAGGGCTGCTTCTTCCTCTGGATCCCAGCAGTTTGTTGAAGGGTACTATTTAACATTTTAATTTTTAATGGGTGCCCTGCATTTTTAACTCAGTCTAAGCGGTGGAATTAGTTCCCGTGGGTTGTATCTGCTGGCAAGGTTCAGCTCTGATCATCTTGCACATGTGGAATATTTTTGGAGCAGAACTCCACATTGCTACTTGAACTGCTCGACCCATCTGGTGATAACTCCAGCAAACACAAAGGACTTTTCTTCTGAGTTAAATTCTATGACTGTTGTCAGTACAGTTGATCTCTGGCCAAATCTGTGCCATTGCTTCTGCTATTGCTTCCTTCATCTGGAAAGTTCAAGGGAAAAAATAGCGACCTTAGCAATGACTCCCTGGGGACGGCCGAGTTATTTATGAAGTCCCCTGAACCTGACACAGCTGAGCCCTCGCGCCGATGGCCGTCTCTGCCGGGGGAATTTCCTTCCTGCCACAGCTCTGCCGGGCCTGATAGCATTTTCCCACAGAACCTCCCCTCCTTGTACATGTGAAGATCTGCTCAGATCTTCCAAAGCCATTGCAATCCTTGCAAGCTGAAGCCAATTTTCCCCCAGAGCTCCTCGGCACGCCCTGTCCCATCCC
>NW_010341111.1:30437-36698 GCF_000700745.2 Antrostomus carolinensis
GCTACGGCAGTTTATAGCCTGGCTGTACCCAGTGACCTTCTCAATTAAGAGAGACCTTCCTTCCCACCCCTCCAGTCCTCCCACAGGCTCCAAACACTTCCAGTTCCCACTCAACAGTAGAAGCCCCCAGTCCCTTGAGAGTGGACGGTGACATTTTTGCTTTAGCTGCTTTTTTTTTTCTGGTTATCAGCAGAAGGATCACTAAGGACTCGAAATGGCCGAGTGCCAGGGCGGCTACTGGTAGAGATGGTGGGACTTGTTGCTGTTGGTCTGGTTGACAGCAGGGGCTGGGTTTTGGGGGGGGTCTGTTGTTCAAGAATGCGGGGATGGCTCAGCCCTGCCTGCAGCGGTTTGCAGGGGCAGACAGGTAAGTGCCCAACCTACGTGAGCGTGTGTGTGAACACAGGACAGGCTCTGGCTTTCACCCATCCACTCTGCCTCTCTCCTCACCATCACTGCCACTAAAACCATGAGCTGCACCAGTACTCAACCAGCCCAACCCCTTGTTGACCTTGTTGGGCATCAGCTCTGGGCGTGGGGAGCTCCAGCTCCGCATCTCACCCACTCTCCAGGCATTTACCTACTGCTGGAAAGCCGCCTGCACGGAGCGCTGCGGTGGCAGAACGGAGCATCTAAAGGTAGGACACCTCTGAATGAAACCTGTGTTATGTGTTGAGTAAAGATGCGTTGATATCTCATGGCCATGCTGTCAGTGGAAGCTCTGGAAGTCAGTCACATACCATTCCCCCAACAGGATGTTTTCAGTTTGTTTATCCTTCGAGGGGGAAGAAAATGATGTGACTTCTAATACAGCAAGGTTAGTGAGTCTGAGTCTTGCTGTGACTTCACAGGATTTGTTTGCTAAATTCGCAGTTTTTCAGATTCTGAGAGTAACCACTTCTGAATAATTTCTTTTTTAAAGGAAATGATAAAGTTCAGCAGAATAAATCAGCTAAAGCTCTGTGGGGCTTTGGGGAATGGAGGCATCTGGCTTTGACTGAGGAATTAAGTGAGCAGACCGGCAGTGAGACCGTTTGCTTGACACCAGTTATGGAGCCTTTACAATTCTGTGAAGTGAAATAGTGGTGAGCAGGGTAGTGAAATAGTGGTGAGCAGGGCAGTGCAATAGTGATGAGCAGGGTAGTGCAATAGTGATGAGCAGGGTAGTGCAATAGTGATGAGCAGGGTAGTGCAATAGTGATGAGCAGGGTAGTGAAATAGTGGTGAGCAGGGCAGTGCAATAGTGGTGAGCAGGGCAGTGCAATAGTGATGAGCAGGGCAGTGCAATAGTGATGAGCAGGGCAGTGAAATAGTGGTGAGCAGAGCAGTGAAATAGTGGTGAGCAGGGCAGTGCAATAGTGGTGAGCAGGGTAGCACCGGCAGCTCTTCTGGCTCTGATGGTGTTTGTGGTGTTTGGTACTTCTCCTCAAACCCAGCCATCACGTCATCATTCTTACACATGCAGGAATACAGACGTTTTCAGTCCATGTTGTGCTAAAGGTTGAAAGGTGTGTCTCAAGGTGAATAATACCCCAAGGCAAAGATTTTCATCTCTATAACCACAAACATTTAAATCAAATATCTTTAATACAAACTTTCCATGAGAAATGAAGCGTCTGACTTCATTTTCTTCTTTTTAAGCAGTGTGTAGGTGTCACTTCAGCCCCTCTGTGCCCGTTTACCCTGAGCCAAGGCTGTGCCCATGGTTTTGGCAGGTCCACAGCGTTTTGCCCTCAGTGATCGGTGCCCTGAGGGGGTGTTGGTTTGCAGTGGTGAGGATGAGGAGGGTGAGGAAGGCTCCCAGCAGTGGCTGTTACCAGGCTGTGCTCTGGGCTGGGGCAGGGTGTCTGAATTCTGGCAGCTTTGTCGCTCTGCTCTGTGGGACTACCCAAATCATATCTCTATAAAACCGCTTCTGTGTTTGTAACCAGCTGAGTAATCTGGGCTTTGCAGGAAGCCTCAGGCAGCTCCACACGCTGCAGCCGGTCTGTCCTCTCTGTTACTGCCCTGCACGGGGTTCTGGTGCTCCCCTGTAATTACCGGACCCACAATTAGGGTGTGTGGCAGTGGGGATGGTCTCAGGGTGCCTCGGCCTTTGCGCTCCTTCGAAACCCTGCCAAATTCTCTGCCAGTCCTCTGGGACCCAGCTTTGAGCTCTGCTTCAGGAGTTTGGGGTTTTTTCTTGCATTCTTCACCATTTTCTGTAGTTTTTGGGCTGTGGGACAGGGCCATGATGTTTCAGGGCTCCTCGAGGAGGGGTGATCAGCTGGCTGAGCTGGGAGCCAGCACTCACCACATTTCAAACCCTGCAGCTGAGGAGCTGTAAAATTCCAGGTGTGTGGAGGCCAGGAAGTCCTGCTTTCCTCCTCGAAAGAAAAAGGGATTTATTTCTCAACAAAAAAACTCTTTAAGAGCACAAGTACAAAAGAATCCTGGATTCAGTGTTTCCATCCTTTTGAGAGAGGGACCTCTCTCTGCTTCCCTAACGGGGCACCAGCAAAGGTCAGTAAATTAAAAACTACTCCAGACCAGAATTTGACCTAATCCTTATTTTCTGCTAAATGCACTGCTGAAGAAAATGAGCTGGTGGACATTTCTGTGCAGGAGAAATGCCTTCCTTAATTAGGGCCTTGTCTTGCTTTATTCTGGGGCTTGGTGCCTTCAGGGGTTGGTGCATCTCTCGCCCTTTGTCCCCATGGGCAGGTGGGCACGATGACCCCAGTGTCCCATCCAACCTCACCATCCCACCAGGTCCCAGCCTGAGCTGAAGGTGTTCTGAGATGGGTACCCACATGGGATGGGCAGAGCGAGCACATGATGAGCCTTTCAGCATTAATGTCACTTTGAAATCTTTGCTTGTGATGTTGTCCCGTGGCACCAGTGGGTTGTCCATCAGTGGCTTTGTGTCATGTCTCACACGTGCTGTGAAGCGGGCAGAATGTGGCAGCTGTGAAAGGGAAAACACATTTTTTCTGCTGTCACAAGGTACCAAACTCTGGTTTTCCTTTGCTCAGGAAAAGCTGTGACATTGTGTTGCCCCAAAGCGGTGTCCACCTTAGAGCTGCTCTCCAGCCCAGCCATCAGCAGGGACAGCTGTGTGCCCCAGACCATCAAACCTCCGTAAAACCATCACTAGATGCCTCCTCCCCACAGTCTGCAGCTGGATTCAGGGCTTCAACCTTCATCCTTCAAGCTTTGGTAGAGCCAAGTGGGGTGGCCCCAGAGAGGACGTTTCACGCTGGCGCGGTGGCTGCTGGCTGCACGGGAGCTGTGGCAGAAACACTTTGGGAAACTGCAGGGAAAGGGGCTGGATCAGTTTGATGTTCTTGCTTCTTATTAAGCTGAAAACTGGTTGTGTGAGAATAAGTCCTGTTGATCTCCGTGGGAGACTTGTTGGAGCACAGAGGTTAAAAAGCTGCAAGTTTGGGGGATTTCTTGTTCTGCTGCAGCGAGCACCGATGCATTCAAAGGGAGCCTTTAAACATTCAGTGCTGAACATTGTGGGCACTGCCTGTGGAATTAGAGATGTTTGTTGGAGCTTTTGTTTCCCAAAGCCTCTCAGCTCCCTTCTGAATGCTCGTGTATCCCCCAGGTCTGCTCCACAGGGAGCTGCGTGGGTTCCTAAACCCTCTGGTGAGTGTGTGCCACTTCCCCGGCACCGTGATGGGGTCAGATCTTCCCGCTTGGGTGCCATGTCCCTGTCCTCCCCCCATGGGGATCACTGTCCCCCACAGGGATCGTGGTCCTTCTCAGACTGTCCTTCCCTCCAGCATGGTCCTCCTTCACCAACCGGGAGGGAAATTGTTTTGCTGCAGGGTGAAGGTTCTTCCTTCCCAGCCCCCAGTCGGGGTTTTACTATGGGAATGCGTTTATTTATTAGGGCTGGTTTTATTTTTATGGAAAAACTGCTCTGGGCAGGAGTTGTACTCTGTGAGTCAGCAGGACTGCTGTCCCATGCCAGGAGCTGTCACTGCGGCGGCGGGGTGCGAGGGAGCGGGGCTGGCTGGCCGACCGCGGCCACCAAAGCCCCAGAGAGGGGGATTTGTTTTTAAATAAGCGTTGAGTTTCTTTATCCTGCCCTCGCAGAAGATGCCTGCCTTGGAAAACATGGCAAAACAAGAACCAGAAGGTGCTGTGTTTCTAGCAGAGATACAAACTGCGCCTGAAGTGGGGGGAGATTTCAAACTACATTGTGTGATGATGAAAAGCAGAAGATTTAAGATTGTGGGTTTTAAAGTCCTTTAAGAAAATCACTTTGCTGCGGTGGCTCTGCAGTTCATCCCTGTGAAGCCTCTGGTGTGGGTGTATCCCTGCAGATAACCAACACCTTGGTGGGTGTTTGCTTTGTATTTTTTGGTCTCGGTTTTATTTATTTATTAGTCTCATCTCTGTCTCTTGTATTACGCAAAGACCTGTGCTGGGTGCACGGGTGGTCATGCTGAGCACTGAAATCTGGCTGAGGCCAAACCAGAGGTGGGTGCTGTTACACAGCCTCGTTAGCATCACCTTTTAGTGTTGAAAATACGTGTAATGCTTTAGCTTTTAACCAGCTCTTGGGGGTTATGCTGGGTGCTTCTGACTGGCTTCCTACCTGTGCCTCGCTGCAGGCTTGGACAGTGGTTTGCAAAGCTGAACAACTGATGTGTGCTGGAAAATAAACAGCAGCCAAAACTTACTGGGGGAGGTAGATGGAGTCGCCAGGGTTTCAGTTTCTCCTCTCACAGTAATTTCGTGTTGTGAAGGTGGGGTGGGGCCAGGTGCTGCTCAGCCAGGTAACCAGATGGGCTGCATTTTTGCTTTGCGACTCCACGAAATTGCCAACCTGCACCCTTGTGAGTAGGAACGAGCAACCCAGGGGGGCTTCTGCCTTCTCTTTGTGAAGGGGAGGTGAGTGTCAGAGGCACAGGGAAGGGCTGGGGTGGGTCACAGGGCACTGGCAGGTAGCCCAAGGGATGCTTGCCCAAGTCCCACAGGTGCCCGTTGCAGCCATAGCCCCCCTTGGGCAAGTGCTGGTTTGGCTTTTGCCATCCACACTGTGGATGCTGCTGTTCCATGCCCAGCAAATAGGACTAGAATGTGAGACACTTTTATTTTTTCAACACTTTTGTTAAAGTCCTTGGCTGTGTCTCTGCAGTAATGTGTCCCAGGGGTGGTTTGAGGGTTTATTTTATCCCCTCCTGCCCGTTTTGATTTTTCTCTGCCTCTGAAGGACAGCTCCACTACCTGTGCCTGATGGGACCACTGGGATGTTTCTGACCAGTTATTTCTTACAGGTTTCTAATGCTCTCTTAGAAACTGCTTGATTTCTGAAGTGATAGAACCCTCAGTCTCTGCTGGAAGATTATTTAGCAGGGTTCTCAGAGGCAAAACCATCCCATTTCTGGGCTGCCTTTGTGACAGGGTTCCCTGGGAGAACCTGATCATTTCTTCTCACCTGTTCTTCCCCAGCTGTGTGCAGGGATTCATGCAAACCTGCCTGGTTGCCTTTAGCATCATGAGTCCCACCGTACATGGTGTGTCCCCGTCTGCCCCTCTCCTGTGTGTTGGGTTGAAGAAGCAGCGCTCTGCAGCAGCTCAGCCTGCTGTCATCCCATCGCATCCATTGCGTTCTCAGACACTGGCCCAGGTTGCCCAGAGAAGCTGTGGCTGCTCCTCCCTGGAAGTGTTGAAGGCCAGGCTGGATGAGGCTTTGAGCAACCTGGTCTAGTGGAAGGTGTCCCTGCTGCTGGCAGTGGGGGTGGAACTGGATGAGCTTTAAGGTCCCTTCAAACCCAAACCAGTCTGGGATTCTATAAGTTGCCTATTTTTCCTGTGCAGTGTGACTTTGGTTTAATGCCCCGAGGAAGCAGCGTGGGCACAAGGTGTGCAGGCACTGGGGTGCTGAGCAGGCAGTGGGAGCTGGGTCTGGGGTGGCCGGGGCCAGCGGGGTGGGAGTGGGATGAGTGGGGAGGAGGTTTCACCCGTGCGCAGCAGGCACAGAAATTGGCCTTTTTCTGTGGGGTGGGACTGGAGTGTCAGCTGGGTGAGTGGGTGCCTCTAAAAATAGCAGGGACTGAGCTATTCGATAGCCCAGGACTGACCCAGCACGACCCTGCCGGGTCTTCTCTGCTGCTCTAAAGCCTTGAGAAGCCCCTGGACTGGGGGAGGGATCCCTGGAGTGCATGGCTTGGCAGTCTTGGCATCTTGTTAACGTAGGATCGTGTCCTGGTTTTCAGCTGGGAAAGAGCTGATTTCTTTTTAGGAGCTAGAACAGTGCTGCAT